>NW_028270150.1:3985931-4232861 GCF_037043375.1 Chiloscyllium plagiosum | reverse complement strand
GGGTGTTGGGGGGTGTGTCGGGGTGTTGGGGTGTGTGTCGGGGTGTTCGGTTGTGTGTCGGCGGTGTTGGGGGGTGTGTCGGGGTGTTGGTGGTGTGTCGGGGTGTTGGGGTGTGTGTCGGGGTGTTGGGGTGTGTCGGGGTGTTGGTGTGTGTCGGGGTGGGTGTTCGGGGGTGTCGGGGTGTTGGGGGTGTGTCGGGGTGTTGGGTGTGTGTCGGGGTGTTGGGGTGATGTGTCGGGGTGTTGGGTGTGTGTCGGGGTGTTGGGGGGTGTGTCGGGGTGTTGGGGTGTGTGTCGGGGTGTTGGGTGTGTGTCGGGGTGTTGGGGTGAGTGTGTCGGGGTGTTGGGGTGTGTGTCGGGGTGTTGGGGTGTGTGTCGGGGTGTTGGGGTGTGTGTCGGGGTGTTGGGTGTGTGTCGGGGTGTTGGGGTGTGTGTCGGGGTGTTGGTGTGTGTCGGGGTGTTGGTGTGTGTCGGGGTGTTGGGGGGTGTGTCGGGGTGTTGGTGTGTCGTGTCGGGGTGTTGGGGGTGTGTCGGGGGTGTTGGGTGTGTGTCGGGGTGTTGGGGTGTGTGTCGGGGTGTTGGGGGCTGTGTGTCGGGGTGTTGGTGTGTGTCGGGGTGTTGGTGTGTGTCGGGGTGTTGGGTGTGTGTCGGGGTGTGACGGGTGTTGGGGTGTGTCGGGGTGTTGGGGTGTGTCGGGGTGTTGGGTGTGTGACGGGGTGTTGGGGTGTGTCGGGGTGTTGGGGGTGTGTGTCGGGGTGTTGGGGTGTGTGTCGGGGTGTTGGGGGGTGTGTCGGGGTGTCTGGGGTGTGTCGGGGTGTTGGGGTGTGTGTCGGGGTGTTGGGGGTGTGTCGGGGTGTTGGTGTGTGTCGGGGTGTCTGGGGGTGTGTCGGGGTGTTGGGGTGTGTGTCGGGGTGTTGGGTGTGTGTCGGGGTGTTGGGGGGTGTGTCGGGGTGTTGGGGTGTGTGTTGGGGTGTTGGGGGGTGTGTCGGGGTGTTGGGGTGTGTCGGGGTGTTGGGGTGTGTGTCGGGGTGTTGGGTGTGTGTCGGGGTGTTGGGTGGTGTGTCGGGGTGTTGGGGGGTGTGTCGGGGTGTTGGGGGTGTGTCGGGGTTGTTCGGGGTGTGCGGGGTGTGGGGGTGTGTCGGGGTGTTGGGGTGTGTCGGGGTGTTGGGGTGTGTGTCGGGGTGTTGGGTCGTGTGTGTCGGGGTGATGGTGTGTGTCGGGGTGTTGGGGTGTGTGTCGGGGTGTTGGGGTGTGCTGTCGGGGAGTTGGGGTGTGTCGGGGTGTTGGGGTGTGTCGGGGTGTTGGGTGTGTGTCGGGGTGTTGGGGTGTGTCGGGGTGTTGGGGTGTGTCGGGGTGTTGGGGTGTGGTCGGGGTGTTGGGGGGTGTGTCGGGGTGTTGGGGTGTGTCGGGGTGTTGGGGGTGTGTCGGGGTGTTGGGGTGTGTGTCGGGGGTGTTCGGGGTGTGTCGGGGTGTCGGTGGGTGTGTCGGGGTGTTGGGGTGTGTCGGGGTGTTGGGGTGGTGTCGGGGTGTTGGGGTGTGTGTCGGGGTGTTGGGGGGTGTGTCGGGGTGTTGGGGTGTGTGTCGGGGTGTTGGGGTGTGTGTCGGGGTGTTGGGGTGTGTGTCGGGGTGTTGGGGTGTGTGTCGGGGTGTTGGGTGTGTGTCGGGGTGTTGGGGTGTGTCGGGGGTGTTGGGGTGTGTCGGGGTGTTGGGGGGTGTGTCGGGGTGTTGGGGGTGTGTCGGGGTGTTGGGGGTGTGTCGGGGTGTTGGGTGTGTGTCGGGTGTTGGGTTGTGTCGGGGTGTTGGTGTGTGTCGGGGTGTTGGGGGTGTGTCGGGGTGTTGGGGGGTGTGTCGGGGTGTTGGGCGTGTGTCGGGGTGTTGGGGGGTGTGTCGGGGTGTTGGGGTGTGTCGGGGTGTTGGGGTGTGTGTCGGGGTGTTGGGGGTGTGTCGGGGTGTTGGGGTGTGTGTCGGGGTGTTGGGGTGTGTGTCGGGGTGTTGGGGGGTGTGTCGGGGTGTTGGGGGTGTGTCGGGGTGTTGGGGTGTGTCGGGGTGTTGGGGTGTGTCGGGGTGTTGGGGTGTGTCGGGGGTGTTGGGGGTGTGTGGGGGTGTGTTCGGGGTGTGTGTCGGGGTGTTGGGGGGTGTGTCGGGGTGTTGGGGGTGTGTCGGGGTGTTGGGGTGTGTGTCGGGGTGTTGGGGGGTGTGTCGGTGGGTGTCTTGGGGTGTGTCGGGGTGTTGGGGTGTGTGTCGGGGTGTTGGGGTGTGTCGGGGTGTTGTGGGGTGTGTCGGGGTGTTGGGGTGTGTGTCGGGGTGTTGGGGGGTGTGTCGGGGTGTTGGGGTGTGTGTCGGGGTGTTGGGGTGTGTCGGGGTGTTGGGGGTGTGTCGGGGTGTTGGGGGTGTGTCGGGGTGTTGGGGTGTGTGTCGGGGTGTTGGTGGTGTGTCGGGGTGTTGGGGTGTGTGTCGGGGTGTTGGTGTGTGTCGGGGTGTTGGGGTGTGTGTCGGGGTGTTGGGGTGTGTGTCGGGGTGTTGGGTGTGTGTCGGGGTGTTGGGGTGTGTGTCGGTGTGTTGGGGGTGTGTCGGGGTGTTGGGGGGTGTGTGTCGGGGTGTTGGGTGTGTGTCGGGGTGTTGGGGTGTGTCGGGGTGTTGGGGTGTGTGTCGGGGTGTTGGGGTGTGTCGGGGTGTTGGGGGTGTGTCGGGGTGTTGGGGTGGTGTGTCGGGGTGTTGGGGGGTGTGTCGGGGTGTTGGGGTGTGTGTCGGGGTGTTGGGGTGTGTGTCGGGGTGTTGGGGTGTGTGTCGGGGTGTTGGGGTGTGTGTCGGGGTGTTGGGGGTGTGTCGGGGTGTTGGGGTGTGTCGGGGTGTTGGGGTGTGTGTCGGGTGTTGGGTGTGTGTCGGGGTGTTGGGGTGTGTGTCGGGTGTTGGGGGTGTGTCGGGGTGTTGGGGTGTGTGTCGGGGTGTTGGGGTGTCGTGTGGGGTGTTGGGGGGTGTGTCGGGTGTTGGGGTGTGTGTCGGGGTGTTGGGTGTGTGTCGGGGTGTTGGGGGGTGTGTCGGGGTGTTGGGGGGTGTGTCGGGGTGTTGGGGTGTGTGTCGGGGTGTTCGGGTGTGTGTCGGGTGTTGGGGTGTGTCGGGGTGTTGGGGTGTGTCGGGGTGTTGGGTGTGTGTCGGGGTGTTGGGGTGTGTCGTGGGGTGTTGGGGGTGTGTCGGGGTGTTGGGGTGTGTCGGGTGTTGGGGGTGTGTCGGGGTGTTGGGGTGTGTGTCGGGGTGTTGGGGTGTGTGTCGGGGTGTTGGGGTGTGTCGGGGTGTTGGGGTGTGTCGGGGTGTTGGGGGGTGTGTCGGGGTGTTGGGGTGTGTGTCGGGGTGTTGGGGGGTGTGTCGGGGTGTTGGGGTGGTGTGTCGGGGTGTTGGGGTGTGTGTCGGGGTGTTGGGGTGTGTGTCGGGGTGTTGGGGTGTGTCGGGGTGTTGGGGGTGTGTCGGGGTGTTGGGGTGTGTGTCGGGGTGTTGGGTGGTGTGTCGGGGTGTTGGGGGGTGTGTCGGGGTGTTGGGGTGTGTGTCGGGGTGTTGGGGTGTGTCGGGGTGTTGGGGGTGTGTCGGGGTGTTGGGTGTGTGTCGGGGTGTTGGGGGTGTGTCGGGGTGTTGGTGTGTGTCGGGGTGTTGGGGTGTGTGTCGGGGTGTTGGTGTGTGTCGGGGTGTTGGTGTGTGTGTCGGGGTGTTGGGGGTGTGTCGGGGTGTTGGGGGGTGTGTCGGGGTGTTGGGGTGTGTGTCGGGGTGTTTGGGGTGTGTCGGGGTGTTGGGTGTGTGTCGGGTGTTGGGGTGTGTGTCGGGGTGTTGGGTGGGTGTGTCGGGGTGTTGGTGGGTGTGTCGGGGTGTTGGGGTGTGTGTCGGGGTGTTGGGGTGTGTGTCGGGGTGTTGGGGTGTGTGTCGGGGTGTTGGGGTGTGTGTCGGGGTGTTGGGTGTGTGTCGGGGTGTTGGGGGGTGTGTCGGGGTGTTGGGGGTGTCGGTGTGGGTGTGTCGGGGTGTTGGGGGGTGTGTCGGGGTGTTGGGGGGTGTGTCGGGGTGTTGGCGGTGTGTGTCGGGGTGTTGGTGTGTGTGTCGGGGTGTTGGGGGGTGTGTCGGGGTGTTGGGGGTGTGTCGGGGTGTTGGGGGGTGTGTCGGGGTGTTGGGGTGTGTGTCGGGGTGTTGGGGGGTGTGTCGGGGTGTTGGGGTGTGTGTCGGGGTGTTGGGTGGTGTGTCGGGGTGTTGGGGTGTGTCGGGGTGTTGGGGGTGTGTCGGGGTGTTGGGGTGTGTGTCGGGGTGTTGGTGGTGTGTCGGGGTGTTGGGGGGTGTGTCGGGGTGTTGGGGTGTGTCGGGGTGTTGGTGTGTGTCGGGGTGTTGGGGGTGTGTCGGGGTGTTGGGGTGTGTGTCGGGGTGTTGGGTGTGTGTCGGGGTGTTGGGGTGGTGTGTCGGGGTGTTGGGTGTGTGTCGGGGTGTTGGGGGTGTGTCGGGGTGTTGGGGTGTGTGTCGGGGTGTTGGGGGTGTGTCGGGGTGTTGGGGTGTGTGTCGGGGTGTTGGGTGTGTGTCGGGGTGTTGGGGGTGTGTCGGGGTGTTGGGGGTGTGTCGGGGTGTTGGGGGTGTGTCGGGGTGTTGGGGGTGTGTCGGGGTGTTGGGGTGTGTCGGGGTGTTGGGGTGTGTCGGGGTGTTGGGGGTGTGTCGGGGTGTTGGGGTGTGTGTCGGGGTGTTGGGGTGTGTGTCGGGGTGTTGGGGTGTGTGTCGGGGTGTTGGGGTGTGTGTCGGGGTGTTGGGGGTGTGTGTCGGGGTGTTGGGGTGTGTGTCGGGGTGTTGGGGTGTGTGTCGGGGTGTTGGGGGGTGTGTCGGGGTGTTGGGGGTGTGTGTCGGGGTGTTGGGGTGTGTGTCGGGGTGTTGGGGGGTGTGTCGGGGTGTTGGGGTGTGTGTCGGGGTGTTGGGGTGTGTGTCGGGGTGTTGGGGGTGTGTCGGGGTGTTGGGGGTGTGTCGGGGTGTTGGGGGGTGTGTCGGGGTGTTGGGGGGTGTGTCGGGGTGTTGGGGGTGTGTCGGGGTGTTGGGGGGTGTGTCGGGTGTTGGGGTGTGTGTCGGGGTGTTGGGGGTGTGTGTCGGGTGTTGGGGGGTGTGTCGGGGTGTTGGGTGTGTGTCGGGGTGTTGGGGGGTGTGTCGGGGTGTTGGGGGTGTGTCGGGGTGTTGGGGGGTGTGTCGGGGTGTTGGGGTGTGTGTCGGGGTGTTGGGGGTGTGTGTCGGGGTGTTGGGGGGTGTGTCGGGGTGTTGGTGTGTGTCGGGGTGTTGGGGTGTGTGTCGGGGTGTTGGGGGGTGTGTCGGGTGTTGGGGTGTGTCGGGGTGTTGGGGGGTGTGTCGGGGTGTTGGGGTGTGTGTCGGGGTGTTGGGGGTGTGTCGGGGTGTTGGGGGTGTGTCGGGGTGTTGGGGGGTGTGTCGGGGTGTTGGGTGTGTGTCGGGGTGTTGGGGGTGTGTCGGGGTGTTGGGGTGTGTGTCGGGGTGTTGGTGTGTGTCGGGGTGTTGGGGTGTGTCGGGGTGTTGGGTGTGTGTCGGGGTGTTGGGGGGTGTGTCGGGGTGTTGGGTGTGTGTCGGGGTGTTGGGGTGGTGTGTCGGGGTGTTGGGGGTGTGTCGGGGTGTTGGGGTGTGTGTCGGGGTGTTGGGGTGTGTGTCGGGGTGTTGGGGTGTGTGTCGGGGTGTTGGGGGGTGTGTCGGGGTGTTGGTGTGTGTCGGGGTGTTGGGGGTGTGTCGGGGTGTTGGGGTGTGTGTCGGGGTGTTGGGGTGTGTGTCGGGGTGTTGGGGTGTGTGTCGGGGTGTTGGGGGGTGTGTCGGGGTGTTGGGGGTGTGTCGGGGTGTTGGTGGTGTGTCGGGGTGTTGGGGTGTGTGTCGGGGTGTTGGGGGGTGTGTCGGGGTGTTGGGGGTGTGTCGGGGTGTTGGGGTGTGTCGGGGTGTTGGGGGGTGTGTCGGGGTGTTGGGGTGTGTGTCGGGGTGTTGGGGGTGTGTCGGGGTGTTGGGGTCGGTGTGTCGGGTGTTGGGGTGTGTCGGGGTGTTGGGTGTGTGTCGGGGTGTTGGGGGTGTGTCGGGGTGTTGGGGTGTGTGTCGGGGTGTTGGGGGGTGTGTCGGGGTGTTGGGTGTGTGTCGGGGTGTTGGGGTGGTGTCGGGGTGTTGGGGTGTGTGTCGGGGTGTTGGGGGTGTGTCGGGGTGTTGGGGTGTGTGTCGGGGTGTTGGGGGGTGTGTCGGGGTGTTGGGTGTGTGTCGGGGTGTTGGGGGTGTGTCGGGGTGTTGGGGTGTGTCGGGTGTTGGGGTGTGTCGGGGTGTTGGGGTGTGTGTCGGGGTGTTGGGGTGTGTGTCGGGTGTTGGGGGTGTGTCGGGGTGTTGGGTGTGTGTCGGGGTGTTGGGGGTGTGTCGGGGTGTTGGGGTGTGTGTCGGGGTGTTGGGGTGTGTCGGGGTGTTGGGGTCGTGTGTCGGGGTGTTGGGGTGTGTCGGGGTGTTGGGGTGTGTCGTGGGTGTTGGGGGGTGTGTCGGGGTGTTGGGGTGTGTGTCGGGTGTTGGTGTGTGTCGGGGTGTTGGTGTGTGTCGGGGTGTTGGGGTGTGTCGGGGTGTTGGGGGGTGTGTCGGGGTGTTGGGTGTGTGTCGGGGTGTTGGGGTGTGTCGTGGTTGGGGGGTGTGTCGGGGTGTTGGTGTGTGTCGGGGTGTTGGGGTGTGTCGGGGTGTTGGTGTGTGTCGGGGTGTTGGGGTGTGTGTCGGGGTGTTGGGGTGTGTGTCGGGGTGTTGGGGTGTGTCGGGGTGTTGGGTGTGTGTCGGGTGTTGGGGGGTGTGTCGGGGTGTTGGTGTGTGTCGGGGTGTTGGGGTGTGTGTCGGGGTGTGGGGTGTGTCGGGGTGTTGGTGTGTGTCGGGGTGTTGGGTGTGTGTCGGGGTGTTGGGGTGGTGTGTCGGGGTGTTGGTGTGTGTCGGGGTGTTGGGGTGTGTGTCGGGGTGTTGGGGTGTGTCGGGGTGTTGGGGTGTGTCGGGGTGTTGGGGTGTGTGTCGGGGTGTTGGGTGGTGTTCGGGTGTTGGGGTGTGTCGGGGTGTTGGGGTGTGTGTCGGGGTGTTGGGGGTGTGTCGGGGTGTTGGGGTGTGTGTCGGGGTGTTGGGGGGTGTGTCGGGGTGTTGGGGTGTGTGTCGGGGTGTTGGTGTGTGTCGGGGTGTTGGTGTGTGTCGGGGTGTTGGGGGGTGTGTCGGGGTGTTGGTGTGTGTCGGGGTGTTGGGGTGTGTCGGGGTGTTGGGTGTGTGTCGGGGTGTTGGGGTGTGTGTCGGGGTGTTGGGGTGTGTGTCGGGGTGTTGGGTGTGTGTCGGGGTGTTGGGTGTGTGTCGGGGTGTTGGTGTGTGTCGGGGTGTTGGGGTGTGTCGGGGTGTTGGTGTGTGTCGGGGTGTTGGTGTGTGTCGGGGTGTTGGGGTGTGTCGGGGTGTTGGGGGGTGTGTCGGGGTGTTGGGTGTGTGTCGGGGTGTTGGGGGGTGTGTCGGGGTGTTGGGGGTGTGTCGGGGTGTTGGGGGGTGTGTCGGGGTGTTGGGGGTGTGTGTCGGGGTGTTGGGTGTGTGTCGGGGTGTTGGGGGGTGTGTCGGGGTGTTGGGGGGTGTGTCGGGGTGTTGGTGTGTGTCGGGGTGTTGGGGGGTGTGTCGGGGTGTTGGGGTGTGTTCGGGGTGTTGGGGGGTGTGTCGGGGTGTTGGGGTGTGTCGGGGTGTTGGGGTGTGTCGGGGTGTTGGTGTGTGTCGGGGTGTTGGTGTGTGTCGGGGTGTTGGGGGGTGTGTCGGGGTGTTGGGGTGTGTCGGGGTGTTGGTGTGTGTCGGGGTGTTGGGGGTGTGTCGGGGTGTTGGGGTGTGTGTCGGGGTGTTGGGGTGTGTGTCGGGGTGTTGGGGTGTGTGTCGGGGTGTTGGTGTGTGTCGGGGTGTTGGGGTGTGTGTCGGGGTGTTGGGCGTGTGTGTCGGGGTGTTGGGGTGTGTCGGGGTGTTGGGGTGTGTCGGGGTGTTGGGGTGTGTCGGGGTGTTGGGGTGTGTCGGGGTGTTGGGGTGTGTCGGGGTGTTGGGGTGTGTGTCGGGGTGTTGGGGGGTGTGTCGGGGTGTTGGGGTGTGTCGGGGTGTTGGGGTGTGTCGGGGTGTTGGGGTGTGTGTCGGGGTGTTGGGGTGTGTCGGGGTGTTGGGGTGTGTCGGGGTGTTGGGGTGTGTCGGGGGTGTTGGGTGTGTGTCGGGGTGTTGGGGTGTGTCGGGGTGTTGGGGTGTGTGTCGGGGTGTTGGGGGTGTGTCGGGGTGTTGGGGGGTGTGTCGGGGTGTTGGGGTGTGTGTCGGGGTGTTGGGGGGTGTGTCGGGGTGTTGGGGTGTGTGTCGGGGTGTTGGGGTGTGTGTCGGGGTGTTGGGGTGTGTCGGGGTGTTGGGGTGTGTCGGGGTGTTGGGGGTGTGTCGGGGTGTTGGGGTGTGTCGGGGTGTTGGGGGTGTGTCGGGGTGTTCGGGTGTGTGTGTCGGGGTGTTGGTGTGTGTCGGGGTGTTGGTGTGTGTCGGGGTGTTGGGGTGTGTCGGGGTGTTGGGGGGTGTGTCGGGGTGTTGGGGTGTGTCGGGGTGTTGGGGGTGTGTCGGGGTGTTGGGGTGTGTCGGGGTGTTGGGGTGTGTCGGGGTGTTGGGGTGTGTCGGGGTGTTGGGGGGGTGTGTCGGGGTGTTGGGGTGTGTGTCGGGGTGTTGGGGGGTGTGTCGGGGTGTTGGGGTGTGTGTCGGGGTGTTGGTGTGTGTCGGGGTGTTGGGGTGTGTCGGGGTGTTGGTGTGTGTCGGGGTGTTGGGGTGTGTGTCGGGGTGTTGGGGTGTGTCGGGGTGTTGGGGGTGTGTCGGGGTGTTGGGGTGTGTCGGGGTGTTGGGGGGTGTGTCGGGGTGTTGGGGGGTGTGTCGGGGTGTTGGGGTGTGTGTCGGGGTGTTGGGGTGTGTGTCGGGGTGTTGGGGTGTGTCGGGGTGTTGGGGGTGTGTCGGGGTGTTGGGGTGTGTGTCGGGGTGTTGGGGGGTGTGTCGGGGTGTTGGGGTGTGTGTCGGGGTGTTGGGGTGTGTCGGGGTGTTGTGGGGTGTGTCGGGGTGTTGGGTGCGGTGTTGTGTCGGGGTGTTGGGGGGTGTGTCGGGGTGTTGGTGTGTGTCGGGGTGTTGGGGTGTGTGTCGGGGTGTTGGTGTGTGTCGGGTGTTGGGGTGTGTGTCGGGGTGTTGGGGTGTGTGTCGGGGTGTTGGTGTCGTGGGTGTTCGGGGTGTTGGGGGGTGTGTCGGGGTGTTGGGGGGTGTGTCGGGGTGTTGGGGGGTGTGTCGGGGTGTTGGGGTGTGTCGGGGTGTTGGGGTGTGTCGGGGTGTTGGGGTGTGTCGGGGTGTTGGGGTGTGTCGGGGTGTTGGGGTGTGTGTCGGGGTGTTGGGGGGTGTGTCGGGGTGTTGGGGGGTGTGTCGGGGTGTTGGGGTGTGTGTCGGGTGTTGGGGGTGTGTGTCGGGGTGTTGGGTGTGTCGTGTCGGGGTGTTCGGGGTGTGTGTCGGGGTGTTGGGGTGTGTCGGGGTGTTGGGGTGTGTCGGGGTGTTGGGCGGGTTGGTGTGTCGGGGTGTTGGGGTGTGTCGGGGTGTTGGGGGTGTGTGTCGGGGTGTTGGGGTGTGTCGGGGGTGTTGGGGTGTGTGTCGGGGTGTTGGTGTGTGTCGGGGTGTTGGGGGGTGTGTCGGGGTGTTGGGGTGTGTGTCGGGGTGTTGGTGTGTGTCGGGGTGTTGGGGGGTGTGTCGGGGTGTTGGGGGGTGTGTCGGGGTGTTGGGGTGTGTGTCGGGGTGTTGGTGTGTGTCGGGGTGTTGGGGTGTGTCGGGGTGTTGGGGGGTGTGTCGGGGTGTTGGTGTGTGTCGGGGTGTTGGGGTGTGTCGGGGTGTTGGGGGGTGTGTCGGGGTGTTGGGGTGTGTCGGGGTGTTGGGGGGTGTGTCGGGGTGTTGGGGGTGTGTGTCGGGGTGTTGGGGTGTGTCGGGGTGTTGGGGTGTGTCGGGGTGTTGGGGTGTGTCGGGGTGTTGGGGGGTGTGTCGGGGTGTTGGGGTGTGTGTCGGGGTGTTGGGGGGTGTGTCGGGGTGTTGGGGTGTGTGTCGGGGTGTTGGGGTGTGTGTCGGGGTGTTGGGGTGTGTGTCGGGGTGTTGGGGTGTGTCGGGGTGTTGTGGGGTGTGTCGGGGTGTTGGGGTGTGTGTCGGGGTGTTGGGGGGTGTGTCGGGGTGTTGGGGTGTGTGTCGGGGTGTTGGGGTGTGTCGGGGTGTTGTGGGGTGTGTCGGGGTGTTGGGGGGTGTGTCGGGGTGTTGGGGGGTGTGTCGGGGTGTTGGTGTGTGTCGGGGTGTTGGGGTGTGTGTCGGGGTGTTGGTGTGTGTCGGGGTGTTGGTGTGTGTGTCGGGGTGTTGGGGTGTGTCGGGGTGTTGGGGTGTGTGTCGGGGTGTTGGTGTGTGTGTCGGGGTGTTGGTGTGTGTGTCGGGGTGTTGGGGTGGTGTGTCGGGGTGTTGGGGGGTGTGTCGGTGTGTTGGGGGGTGTGTCGGGGTGTTGGGGTGTGTCGGGGTGTTGGGGTGTGTGTCGGGGTGTTGGGGTGTGTCGGGGTGTTCGTGGGGGTGTGTCGGGGTGTTGGGGTGTGTCGGGGTGTTGGGGTGTGTCGGGGTGTTGGGGTGGTGTGTCGGGGTGTTGGGGTGTGTCGGGGTGTTGGGGTGTGTCGGGGTGTTGGGGTGTGTGTCGGGGTGTTGGGGGGTGTGTCGGGGTGTTGGGGTGTGTGTCGGGGTGTTGGGGGGTGTCGGGGTGTTGGGGGTGTGTCGGGGTGTTGGGGGGTGTGTCGGGGTGTTGGGGGGTGTGTCGGGGTGTTGGGGTGTGTGTCGGGGTGTTGGGGTGTGTGTCGGGGTGTTGGGGTGTGTCGGGGTGTTGGGGTGTGTGTCGGGGTGTTGGGGTGTGTGTCGGGGTGTTGGGGTGTGTGTCGGGGTGTTGGGGTGTGTCGGGGTGTTGGGGTGTGTGTCGGGGTGTTGGGGGGTGTGTCGGGGTGTTGGGGTGTGTGTCGGGGTGTTGGGGTGTGTCGGGGTGTTGGGGTGTGTCGGGTGTTGGGGGGTGTGTCGGGGTGTTGGGGGGTGTGTCGGGGTGTTGGGGTGTGTCGGGGTGTTGGTGTGTGTCGGGGTGTTGGGGGGTGTGTCGGGGTGTTGGGGTGTGTCGGGGTGTTGGGGTGTGTCGGGGTGTTGGGGTGTGTCGGGGTGTTGGGGTGTGTCGGGGTGTTGGTGTGTGTCGGGGTGTTGGGGGGTGTGTCGGGGTGTTGGGGGGTGTGTCGGGGTGTTGGGGGGTGTGTCGGGGTGTTGGGGTGTGTGTCGGGTGTTGGGGTGTGTCGGGGTGTTGGGGTGTGTCGGGGTGTTGGGGTGTGTGTCGGGGTGTTGGGGTGTGTCGGGGTGTTGGGGGTGTGTCGGGGTGTTGGGGGGTGTGTCGGGGTGTTGGGGGGTGTGTCGGGTGTGTTGGGGTGTGTCGGGGTGTTGGTGTGTGTCGGGGTGTTGGGGGGTGTGTCGGGGTGTTGGGGTGTGTCGGGGTGTTGGGGTGTGTCGGGGTGTTGGGGTGTGTCGGGGTGTTGGGGTGTGTCGGGGTGTTGGTGTGTGTCGGGGTGTTGGGGGGTGTGTCGGGGTGTTGGGGGGTGTGTCGGGGTGTTGGGGGGGTGTGTCGGGGTGTTGGGGGGTGTGTCGGGTGTTGGGGGGTGTGTCGGGGTGTTGGGGTGTGTCGGGGTGTTGGTGTGTGTCGGGGTGTTGGGGGGTGTGTCGGGGTGTTGGGGTGTGTCGGGGTGTTGGGGGTGTGTCGGGGTGTTGGGGTGTGTCGGGGTGTTGGTGTGTGTCGGGGTGTTGGGGGGTGTGTCGGGGTGTTGGGGGGTGTGTCGGGGTGTTGGGGGGTGTGTCGGGGTGTTGGGGTGTGTGTCGGGGTGTTGGTGTGTGTCGGGGTGTTGGGGTGTGTGTCGGGGTGTTGGGGGGTGTGTCGGGGTGTTGGTGTGTGTCGGGGTGTTGGGGTGTGTGTCGGGGTGTTGGGGTGTGTCGGGGTGTTGGGGTGTGTCGGGTGTTGGTGTGTGTCGGGGTGTTGGGGTGTGTGTCGGGGTGTTGGGGGGTGTGTCGGGTGTTGGTGTGTGTCGGGGTGTTGGGGTGTGTGTCGGGGTGTTGGGGTGTGTCGGGGTGTTGGGGTGTGTCGGGGTGTTGGTGTGTGTCGGGGTGTTGGGGTGTGTCGGGTGTTGGGGTGTGTCGGGTGTTGGTGTGTGTCGGGGTGTTGGGGTGTGTGTCGGGGTGTTGGGGTGTGTCGGGGTGTTGGTGTGTGTCGGGGTGTTGGGGTGTGTCGGGTGTTGGTGTGTGTCGGGGTGTTGGGGGGTGTGTCGGGGTGTTGGTGTGTGTCGGGGTGTTGGTGTGTGTCGGGGTGTTGGGGGTGTGTGTCGGGGTGTTGGGGTGTGTCGGGTGTGTTGGGGGGTGTGTCGGGGTGTTGGGGGGTGTGTCGGGGTGTTGGGGGGGTGTGTCGGGGGTGTTGGGGGGTGTGTCGGGGTGTTGGGGTGTGTGTCGGGGTGTTGGGGTGTGTCGGGGTGTTGGGGCGGGTGTGTCGGGGTGTTGGGGTGGGTGTGTCGGGGTGTTGGGGGGTGTGTCGGGGTGTTGGGGGTGTGTGTCGGGGTGTTGGGGGGGTGTGTCGGGGTGTTGGGGGGGTGTGTCGGGGTGTTGGTGTGTGTCGGGGTGTTGGGGCGGGTTGGTGTCGGGGTGTTGGGGGGGGTGTCGGGGTGTTGGGGGGTGTGTCCGGGGTGTTGGGGGGTGTGTCGGGGTGTTGGGGGGTGTGTCGGGGTGTTGGGGGGTGTGTCGGGGTGTTGGGGGGTGTCGGGGTGTTGGGGGGGGTGTCGGGGTGTTGGGGGGTGTGTCGGGGTGTTGGGGGGTGTGTCGGGGTGTTGGGGGGTGTGTCGGGGTGTTGGGGGGGTGTGTCGGGGTGTTGGTGTGTGTCGGGTGTTGGGGGGTGGTCGGGGTGTTGGGGGGTGTGTCGGGGTGTTGGGGGGTGTGTCGGGGTGTTGGGGGGTGTGTCGGGGTGTTGGGGGGGGTGTGTCGGGGTGTTGGTGTGTGTCGGGGTGTTGGGGGGTGTGTCGGGGTGTTGGGGGGTGTGTCGGGGTGTTGGGGGGTGTGTCGGGGTGTTGGGGTGTGTGCGGGGTGTTGGTGTGTGTCGGGGTGTTGGGGTGTGTGTCGGGGTGTTGGGGTGTGTGTCGGGGTGTTGGGGTGTGTGTCGGGGTGTTGGGGTGTGTCGGGGTGTTGGTGTGTGTCGGGGTGTTGGGGTGTGTCGGGGTGTTGGGGTGTGTCGGGGTGTTGGGGGGGTGTGTCGGGGTGTTGGGGGGTGTGTCGGGGTGTTGGTGTGTGTCGGGGTGTTGGGGTGTGTCGGGGTGTTGGGGTGTGTCGGGGTGTTGGGGTGTGTCGGGGTGTTGGGGTGTGTGTCGGGGTGTTGGGGTGTGTCGGGGTGTTGGGGTGTGTCGGGGTGTTGGGGTGTGTGTCGGGGTGTTGGGGTGTGTCGGGGTGTTGGGGTGTGTCGCGGGGTGTTGGGGGGGTGTCGGGGTGTTCGGGGGGGTGTGTCGGGGTGTTGGGGGGTGTGTCGGGGTGTTGGGGTGTGTCGGGGTGTTGGGGTGTGTGTCGGGGTGTTGGGGGTGTGTCAGGGTGTTGGGGTGTGTCGGGGTGTTGGGGTGTGTCGGGGTGTTGGGGTGTGTGTCGGGGTGTTGGGGGGGTGTCGGGGTGTTGGGGTGTGTCGGGGTGTTGGGGTGTGTGTCGTGGTATTGGGGGGTGTGTCGGGGTGTTGGGGTGTGTCGGGGTGTTGGGGTGTGTCGGGGTGTTGGGGTGTGTCGGGGTGTTGGGGTGTGTCGGGGTGTTGGGGTGTGTCGGGGTGTTGGGGTGTGTGTCGGGGTGTTGGGGTGTGTCGGGGTGTTGGGGTGTGTGTCGGGGTGTTGGGGTGTGTGTCGGGGTGTTGGGGTGTGTGTCGGGGTGTTGGGGTGTGTCGGGGTGTTGGGGTGTGTGTCGGGGTGTTGGGGTGTGTCGGGGTGTTGGGGTGTGTCGCGGGGTGTTGGGGGGGTGTCGGGGTGTTGGGGGGTGTGTCGGGGTGTTGGGGGGTGTGTCGGGGTGTTGGGTGTGTCGGGGTGTTGGGGTGTGTGTCGGGGTGTTGGGGGTGTGTCAGGGTGTTGGGGTGTGTGTCGTGGTATTGGGGGTGTGTCGGGGTGTTGGCGGGTGTTGGTGTGTGTGTCAGGGTGTTGGGGGTGTTGCGGGTGTTGGTGTGTGTCAGGGTGTTGGGGATGTGTCGGGGTGTTGGGGGGTGTGTCGGGGTGTTGGGGGTGTGTGTCGGGTGTTGGGGTGTGTCGGGGTGTTGGGGGTGTGTCGGGGTGTTGGGGTGTGTCGGGGTGTTTGGGTATTTGTCGGGATGTTGGGGTGTGTGTCAGGGTGTTGGATGTGTTGGGTGTGTGTCAGGGGGTTGAGGGTGTTGGGGTGTGTCAGGGTGTTATGGGTGTTGGGTGTGTGTCAGGGTGTTATGGGTGTTGGGTGTGTGTCAGGGTGTTTGTGGATGTTGCAGGTGTTGGGTGCGTCACAGGGTGTTGAGGGTTGTTGCGGGTGTTGGGGGTATTGCGGGCGTTGGGGGTGTGTCAGGGTGTTGGGGTGTTGCGGGTGTTGGGGTGTGTGTCGGGTGGTGGGGTGTGTTGCGGGTGCTGTGGTGTGGGTCAGGGTGTTGTGGGATGTTGCTGGTGCTGGGGTTTGTGTCAGTGTTGGGGTGTGTGTCGGGGTGTTGGGGGGTGTTGCGGGTTTTGGGGTGTGACAGGGTGTCGGAGAGTGTTGGGGGTGTGTCAGGGTGTTGGGGCGTGTTGCGGGTGCTGTGGTGTGTCATGGGGTGTGTGTCGGGGTGTTGGGGTGTGTCGGGGTGTTGGGGTGTGTGTCGGGGTGTTGGGGTGTGAGTCAGGGTGTTGGGGTGTGTGTCAGGGTGTTGGGGTGTGTGTCAGGGTGTTGGGGGGTGTTGTGGGTTTTGGGGTGAGTACCAGGGTGTTGGGGGTGTGGTGGGTGTTGGGGTGTGTGTCTGGGTGTTGGGGTGTGTGTCAGGGTGTTGGGGGTGTTGCCGGTGTTGGGGTGTGTGTCTGGGTGTTGCGGGTGTTGGGGTGTGTGTCAGGGTGTTGGGGGTGTTGCGGGTGTTGGGGTGTGTGTCAGTGTGTTGGGGGGTGTTGCGGGTGTTGGGGTGTGTGTCAGCGTGGTGTGGGGTGTTGCGGGTGTTGGGGTGTGTGTCAGGGTGTTGGGGGGTGTTGTGGGTGTTGGGTTGTGTCTCAGGGTGGTGTGGGGTGTTGCGGGTGTTGGGGTGTGTGTCAGGGTGTTGGGGTGTGTGTCAGGGTGTTGGGGTGTGTGTCAGGGTGTTGCGGGTGTTGTGGTGTCTGTCAGGTGTTGGGCGTGTTGCAGGTGTTGGTGTGTGTGTCAGTGTGTTGGGGGTGTTGTGGGTTGTTGCGGGTGTTGGGGTGTGTTTCAGGGTGTTGGCTTGTGTGCCAGGGTGTTGGGGGGTGTTGCGGGTGTTGGGGTGTGTGTCAGAGTGTTGGCGTCTGTATCAGGGTGTTGGGGTGTGTGTCAGGGTGTTGGGGTGTGTGTCAGGGTGTTGCGGGTGTTGTGATGTCTGTCAGGTGTTGGGGGTGTTGCAGGTGTTGGGGGGTCTGAGTCAGGGTTTTGGAGGGTGTTGCAGGTGTTGGTGTGTGTGTCAGGGTGTTGGGGTGTGTCAGGGTGTTGGGGTGTTGGGGTGTGTCGGGGATGTTGCGGTGTTGGGGTGTGTGTCAGCGTGTTGGGGGTGTTGCGGGTGTTGTGTATGTCAGCGTGTTGGAGGTGTTGTGGGTGTTGGGATGTGGGTCGGGTTTTGGGTTATTGCGGGTGTTGGGGTGTGTGTCTGGGTGTTGGGGGATGTTGTGGGTGTTGGGGTGTGGGACGGGTTTTGGAGGGTGTTGCGGGTGTTGCGGTGTGTGTCAGGGTGTTGGAGGGTGTTGCGGGTGTTGGGGGTGTGTCAGGGTGTTAGGGGGTGTTGGTGTGTGTGTCGGGGTGTTGGGGGTATTGCGGGTGTTGTGGTGTCTGTCAGGGTGTTGGGGGTGTTGCAGGTGTTGGTGTGTGTGTCAGTGTGTTGGGATCTGTGTCTGGGTGTTAGGGGTGTTGTGGGTGTTGGAGGGTGTTGGGGGTGTGTCAGGGTGTTGGAGGGTGTTGGGGTGTGTGTCAGGGTGTTGGGGGAGCTGCGGGTGTTGGGGTGTGTGTCAGGGTGTTGGGGGAGCTGCGGGTGTTGGGGTGTGTGTCAGGGTGGTGAGCTGCGGGTGTTGGGGTGTGTGTCAGGGTGTTGCGGGTGTTGGTGGGTGTTGGGGTGTGTGTCGGGGTGTTGGGGTGTGTCGGGGTGTTGGGGGGTGTGTCGGGGTGTTGGGGTGTGTCGGGGTGTTGGGGGGTGTTGCTGGTGTTGGGGGGTGTGTCGGGGTGTTGGGGTGTGTGTCGGGGTGTTGGGGGGTGTGTCGGGGTGTTGGGGTGTGTGTCGGGGTGTTGGGGGGTGTGTCGGGGTGTTGGGGTGTGTCGGGGTGTTGGGGTGTGTCGGGGTGTTGGGGGGTGTGTCGGGGTGTTGGGGGGTGTGTCGGGGTGTTGGGGTGTGTCGGGGTGTTGGGGTGTGTCAGGGTGTTGGGGGTGTTGCTGGTGTTGGGGGTGTGTCGGGGTGTTGGGGTGTGTGTCGGGGTGTTGGGGTGTGTCGGGGTGTTGGGGTGTGTCGGGGTGTTGGGGTGTGTCGGGGTGTTGGGGGGTGTGTCGGGGTGTTGGGGTGTGTCGGGGTGTTGGGGTGTGTCAGGGTGTTGGGGGGTGTGTCGGGGTGTTGGGGTGTGTCGGGGTGTTGGGGTGTATCGGGGTGTTGGGGGGTGTGTCGGGGTGTTGGGGGGTGTTGCTGGTGTTGGGGGGTGTGTCGGGGTGTTGGGGTGTGTCGGGGTGTTGGGGTGTGTCGGGGTGTTGGGGGGTGTGTCGGGGTGTTGGGGTGTGTCGGGGTGTTGGGGGGTGTGTCGGGGTGTTGGGGGGTGTTGCTGGTGTTGGGGGGTGTGTCGGGGTGTTGGGGTGTGTGTCGGGGTTGGGGGGGGTGGGTGTCAGGGTGTTGGGGTCAGGCTGCCTCACCTGTTGTTGTACCCCGGGTGGTCGAGGTCATGACAGACAGCGGCACTGATCAGGGTCAGGATGTCGACCTGTGAGAACTTCTCCTGAAACAGAGACAGAGTCGCTCAGAGCCTGACCCCCACCCCACCCCCTCACCGCCCTGGGATTACCTCCCCCTCCCAACACTGCCCACCAACGCCCCTGGGGAAACTAGCCCTGGTCGTCTGCAGGACACCCCTGCCCCCAGGAACACAGCACTGCCACCCTCGGAGGCACCAGCACCCCCTTGTCCCCACATCCCACAGAACCCACCCAATCCCCACTCTACATCCCCCACAGGACCCCCTCCCCCCACAGGAGCCACAGGAGCCCCCCTTCCCCCACACCCCCACAAGAGCCCCCCCTTCCTCCCATACCCCACCAGACCCCCCTTCCCCACCTCACATTCCCACAGGACCCCCCTTCCCCCCTGCCCCAAACATCCCCAGAGGACCCCCCTTCCCCCACTCCCCACATCCCCACAGCACCCCCCTTCCCTCCACACCCCACAGGACTCCCCCTCCCCCCCCCCCCCCCCCCCCCCCCCCGCCGCCCCGGATGGGGGTGTAATTCCCAACCTGCAGGTTACAGATGGAGATAATACTGTACATCATCTGAGTGACACAGAAACAGTGCCTGAAGTTATGGAACGGATTGTTTCGGTAACTCCCCTCAACACGGAGCTTTAGGGAAAAAAAAGTTACAACCCAGTCAGAGACACATCGCAGACCCATGTACCCTCCCCCAAACACCCCCCTGTAACCTCCCCCCCACCCCTCCACCATACCTCCCTTTACCTGACATTGACCCCTGTACCCTGCCCCCCCCCCCCTTGCCCCCACCCCGCTGTATTTATTGGGAAGTGTTGCAGTATTGGATATTATTATTGGACTAATTCACAGCCTCCAGCTAATGTTCTGATGGCAGAGAGAGAACAGAGAATCTAACCATTGCCCCTTCACATTCTATGGCATTAACCATCACTGAATCCCCAGGTTTCAACTTCCTGCTGGTTACCATTGACCCGAAACTGACCGTCCAATAGTGTGGCCCTCTGTCAGTACTGACCCTCAATCCATTCTTACCAGCCACCTCTTCAGAGTGACAGGGTTGATGTTGAAATCTTTGACCAACCCCAGGCTGTGGTACATGTGTTCCAAACAACTGAGCATCTGCAGAGCAAAGAGAATGTCATTGGGTTCATTCTGTTACAGAGACGCTGAGAGACAGAGAGTGTGGAGGGCTGTGTGTGTGGAGAGAGTGAGAGAGAGGGTGTGTGTGTGAGTGCGACAGCGAGTGTGTGTGTGTGTGGAAGAGAGTGTGAGAGAGTGAGTGTATGTGTCAGAGTGCAAGTGTGTGTGTTAGAGTGTGTGTGTGAGTGTGTGTGTGTGTTAGAGTGTGTGTGTGTGAGTGTGTGTGTGTGTGTGTGTGTGTGTGTGAGTGTGTGTGGTACTTTGAATATGTTTGGAATGCTTTAGATGACTGAAGTCTGTTCATGTTAATCCAGACTTAAAATCATTTTTGTTTTTGAGAAATTGTACAAATTTCAGCACAGACATCATGGACTGAATGGGACCTTTCTGCTTCAGATTAGTTCATTTTTCTCAAAGTAATCACCTCCTGAATAACAACCAAGAAAACCCAGACTGAGTGTCAGGTTCTGAACTAAAAACAAGGCAGACATGAAATATTTTCACCAAGTTCCCCTGGGGTCTGAGCGGGTGTTGAGAAAAATCTACCAGCTCCAATATGCAGAGAGATTGGGGTGTCTTGCAGGAGCAATACGGTTCTCATAGTACGGGATTTTAATTTTCCTAACATAGACAGGCACTGCCAGAGCATTCAGGACTTAGATGGAGTGGAATTTGTTAAGTGTGTTCAGGAAGGTTTCCCCAAGCAATATACAGAGGGTCCTACACAGGAAGGGGCTAAACACAACCTCCTCTTGGGAAATAGGGCAGGACAGGTGACTGAGGTGACAGAGAGGGAGCACTTTGGGACCAGTAACCATAGTTCTATCAATTTTAAAATAATTATGGAAGGGACAAAACTGGTCCACAGATTCAAGTTCTAAATTGGGGCAAGGTAAATTTTCATGGAATTAGACAGGAGCGTGCAGGGGTTGATTGGAATAGTTTGTTTGCAGGCAAAGGGATCTCCGGCAAGTGGGAGGCCTTTAAAAGTGAGATAGTAGAGTTCAAGGTCACTATGTTCCTGTGAGGGGGAAGGGCAAGGCTTGATAGGAATAGGGAACCCTGGATGACAAGAGATATTGAAGGTTTGGCCAGAAATAAGGAGGAATGGCTCAGGTACAGGCAGCTGGGATCAAGGGAATCCCTGGAGATATACTGGGAATACAGGGATTCACTGAAGGAGGACATTTACTGAAGGAGGGCGAAAGGGGGGCACGGGATAGCCCTGGCTGAGAGATTAGGGAGAATCCAAAAAGGTTCTTTAAGTATATTAAAGGAAAAAGAATAACTAGAGAGAGAATAGGACCCCTCAAATGGACATGTATGTGTAAAACCACAGGAGATGGACCAGGTTCTCATTGAGTATTTCTCCTCTGTGTCTACCACAGAGAAAGACATGAAGACTTGGAACTTGGGGAAGTTAGTGGTGATATCTTGGGGACAGTCCATATCACAGCAGAGAAGGTGTTGGATGTATTAGAATGTATGAAGGTGGATAAATTTCCAGATCCTGACCGGATAGATCCAAGAACACTGCAAGAGGCCAGAGAAGAAACTGTAGGGGCCCTGGCTGATATTTTTGCATCATCATTAGCCACGGGTGAGTCCTGGAAGACTGGTGGGTAGTGAATAGTGTGCCCTTATTCAAGAAGGGATGCAGAGAAAAACCTGGGAATTATAGAGCAGTAAAGCTTAACATCTGGGGTGGGATGGATGATTACATGTGGAGGCTGCAACCTGGCTGGTTGATGAGAGGAATGGAAGAGAGAGGTGAGGGGCTGGTAGGGAATTGGGTGATGGGAAGGGAGGATATTTGAAATTGAAATTAAACAGAAATGGAAGCCATTTGTAAATGTGTGAAAGGCAGTTCAAAGAATCCCTGGAATTGGCAAATGGTCTCCTGAGGGAATGCCAGGCTGGATCAGCTGGTATCCGGGAGGTTTGAGCAGTCAGAGGTGAATGAATTGAATCAGATCCTGGAGTTCTGAGGGGACATGACCGAGAGGCTGTTGAGAAAATGTTTCCTCTTGTGGAAGAATCTGGAAGGAGATATCACTGTTTAAAAATAAACGAGTCACCCATTTCAAACAGAGAGATGTGGTCTTTCTCTGAGGATCGAGTGTCCTTGGAGCTCTCTTCCTGAAAAAGGTGAAGGAAGCAGAGTCCAGAATATTTCCAAGGCCGAGGTGGCTAGCTTCTTGTCAAAGCAAAGGGGTGAAAGGTTATCAGGGATAGACAGGAATGCGAATTTGTGGTTACACTCAGATCAGTTTTGATCTTACAGAATGGCAGAGTGAGCTCAACGGGCTGAGTGACCTACTCTGAGCCTGATTCCAATATCCAGGACCAGGAGTAGGATCAGGTTCAAAATCAGGATCAGAAATAGGAACAAGGTCAGGGCAGGGACTGGGACTAGGACCGAGGTTAGAATTGGTACCAGGATCAGGGGGAGAATCAGAATGGGGAATGGCATCAAGAGCAGGACTGGGTTGGCCAGATATTCACAAACTTGCATCCCACCCACCGCCCTCCGACCCAACTCCCCACTCCATCTACCCCCTCTACCCTCCGGCACCACCCTCCTGCTCCCACTTTAAACCGAGGGATGGAGAAAGAGCTGTGAGCGCCCCCTTGCTGCCATCCAGCAGAATTACCACATGTTAAACCTCAAATGAGGGTTTGGAGATAGATGGGGGGGGGAAGGGGGTGTGGAGGAAGGGCAATCAACAGGGACAGAGTGTAAGGGGCCAAGATGGAGGGAGGTGGGGCTGAAGAGAGGCACAGAGAGGTGGGTTAGAATGGACATTTGGAGGTGGAGGGTTTAGGATGTAAAAGGGTCACACTGACCTCATTGGCCTCCCAAAGCCAGACGTCAAATGTTGGTTGTTTCAGAGATGTAATGGTCTCCTCAGAAAGTGTGTACTGAAAATCAAACAGCACCACCTTCACTCAACTCCCAATCACAGTAGCAGCCCCTTATACATCACAACCACCATGGACAACTCCAGAACCTCACTTCCCCCGCTCCCTTTAATATCCCACCCACTCTAATCCCACTCTCCATCCTCACTCCCCGCTCCCTTTAATATCCCACCCACACTAATCCCACTCTTCCCCCTCACTCCCCGCTCCCTTTAATATCCCACCCACTCTAATCCCACTCTCCCCCCCACTCCCCGCTCCCTTTAATATCCCACCCACTCTAATCCCACTCTCCCCCTCACTCCCCGCTCCCTTTAATATCCCACCCAGTCTAATCCCACTCTCCATCCTCACTCCCCGCTCCCTTTAATATCCCACCCACTCTAATCCCACTCTCACCCTCACTCCCCGCTCCCTTTAATATCCCACCCACTCTAATCCCACTCTCCATCCTCACTCCCCGCTCCCTTTAATATCCCACCCACTCTAATCCCACTCTCCCCGTCACTCCCCACTCCCTTTAATATCCCACCCACTCTAATCCCACTCTCCACCCTCGCTCCCCGCTCCCTTTAATATCCCACCCACTCTAATCCCACTCTCCCCCTCACTCCCCACTCCATTTAATATCCCACCCACTCTAATCCCACTCTCCCCCTCACTCCCCACTCCATTTAATATCCCACCCACTCTAATCCCACTCTCCACCCTCGCTCCCCGCTCCCTTTAATATCCCACCCACTCTAATCCCACTCTTCCCTCTCACTCCCCGCTCTCTTTAATATCCCACCCACTCTAATCCCACTCTCCCCTCTCACTCCCTGCTCTCTTTAATATCCCACCCACTCTAATCCCATTCTCCCCCTCACTCCCCGCTCCCTTTAATATCCCACCCACTCTATTCCCACTCTCCCCCTCACTCCCTGCTCCCTTTAATATCCCACCCAGTCTAATCCCACTCTCCCCCTCACTCCCCGCTCCCTTTAATATCCCACCCACTCTAATCCCACTCTCCCCCTCACTCCCCGCTCCCTTTAATATCCCACCCACTCTAATCCCACTCTCCACCCTCACTCCCCACTCCCTTTAATATCCCACCCACTCTAATCCCACTCTCCACCCTCACTCCCCACTCCCTTTAATATCCCACCCAGTCTAATCCCACTCTCACTCCCCGCTCCCTTTAATATCCCATCCAGTCTAATCCCACTCTTCCCCCTCACTCCCCGCTCCCTTTAATATCCCATCCAGTCTAATCCCACTCTCCCCCCTCACTCCCCGCTCCCTTTAATATCCCACCCAGTCTAATCCCACTCTCTGCTCTCACTCCCCGCTCCCTTTAATATCCCACCCAGTCTAATCCCACTTTTCCCCCTCACTCCCCGCTCCCTTTAATATCCCACCCAATTAATCCCACTCTCCCCCCTCACTCCCCGCTCCCTTTAATATCCCACTCAGTCTAATCCCACTCTCCCCTCTCACTCCCCGCTCCCTTTAATATCCCACCCAATCTAATCCCACTATCCCCCCTCACTCCCCGCTCCCTTTAATATCCCACCCAGTCTAATCCCACTCTCCCCCTCACTCCCCGCTCCCTTTAATATCCCACCCACTCTAATCCCACTCTCCCCCCTCACTCCCCGCTCCCTTTAATATCCCACCCAGTCTAATCCCACTCTCCCCTCTCACTCCCCGCCCCCTTTAATATCCCACCCACTCTAATCCCATTCTCCCCCTCACTCCCCGCTCCCTTTAATATCCCACCCAGTCTAATCCCACTCTCCATCCTCACTCCCCGCTCCCTTTAATATCCCACCCACTCTAATCCCACTCTCACCCTCACTCCCCGCTCCCTTTAATATCCCACCCACTCTAATCCCACTCTCCATCCTCACTCCCCGCTCCCTTTAATATCCCACCCACTCTAATCCCACTCTCCCCGTCACTCCCCACTCCCTTTAATATCCCACCCACTCTAATCCCACTCTCCACCCTCGCTCCCCGCTCCCTTTAATATCCCACCCACTCTAATCCCACTCTCCCCCTCACTCCCCACTCCATTTAATATCCCACCCACTCTAATCCCACTCTCCCCCTCACTCCCCACTCCATTTAATATCCCACCCACTCTAATCCCACTCTCCACCCTCGCTCCCCGCTCCCTTTAATATCCCACCCACTCTAATCCCACTCTTCCCTCTCACTCCCCGCTCTCTTTAATATCCCACCCACTCTAATCCCACTCTCCCCTCTCACTCCCTGCTCTCTTTAATATCCCACCCACTCTAATCCCATTCTCCCCCTCACTCCCCGCTCCCTTTAATATCCCACCCACTCTATTCCCACTCTCCCCCTCACTCCCTGCTCCCTTTAATATCCCACCCAGTCTAATCCCACTCTCCCCCTCACTCCCCGCTCCCTTTAATATCCCACCCACTCTAATCCCACTCTCCCCCTCACTCCCCGCTCCCTTTAATATCCCACCCACTCTAATCCCACTCTCCACCCTCACTCCCCACTCCCTTTAATATCCCACCCACTCTAATCCCACTCTCCACCCTCACTCCCCACTCCCTTTAATATCCCACCCAGTCTAATCCCACTCTCACTCCCCGCTCCCTTTAATATCCCATCCAGTCTAATCCCACTCTTCCCCCTCACTCCCCGCTCCCTTTAATATCCCATCCAGTCTAATCCCACTCTCCACCCTCACTCCCCACTCCCTTTAATATCCCACCCACTCTAATCCCACTCTCCACCCTCACTCCCCACTCCCTTTAATATCCCACCCAGTCTAATCCCACTCTCACTCCCCGCTCCCTTTAATATCCCATCCAGTCTAATCCCACTCTTCCCCCTCACTCCCCGCTCCCTTTAATATCCCATCCAGTCTAATCCCACTCTCCCCCCTCACTCCCCGCTCCCTTTAATATCCCACCCAGTCTAATCCCACTCTCTGCTCTCACTCCCCGCTCCCTTTAATATCCCACCCAGTCTAATCCCACTTTTCCCCCTCACTCCCCGCTCCCTTTAATATCCCACCCAATTAATCCCACTCTCCCCCCTCACTCCCCGCTCCCTTTAATATCCCACTCAGTCTAATCCCACTCTCCCCTCTCACTCCCCGCTCCCTTTAATATCCCACCCAATCTAATCCCACTATCCCCCCTCACTCCCCGCTCCCTTTAATATCCCACCCAGTCTAATCCCACTCTCCCCCTCACTCCCCGCTCCCTTTAATATCCCACCCACTCTAATCCCACTCTCCCCCCTCACTCCCCGCTCCCTTTAATATCCCACCCAGTCTAATCCCACTCTCCCCTCTCACTCCCCGCCCCCTTTAATATCCCACCAAGTCTAATCCCACTCTCCCCCCTCACTCCCCGCTCCCTTTAATATCCCACCCAGTCTAATCCCACTCTCCACTCTCACTCCCCGCTCCCTTTAATATCCCACCCACTCTAATCCCACTCTCCCCTCTCACTCCCTGCTCTCTTTAATATCCCACCCACTCTAATCACACTCTCCCCCTCACTCCCCGCTCCCTTTAATATCCCACCCACTCTATTCCCACTCTCCCCCTCACTCCCCGCTCCCTTTAATATCCCACCCACTCTAATCCCACTCTCCCCCTCACTCCCCGCTCCCTTTAATATCCCACCCACTCTAATCCCACTCTCCACCCTCACTCCCCGCTCCCTTTAATATCCCACCCAGTCTAATCCCACTCTCCCCCTCACTCCCCGCTCCCTTTAATATCCCACCCACTCTATTCCCACTCTCCTCCTCACTCCCCGCTCCCTTTAATATCCCACCCACTCTAATCCCACTCTCCCCCCTCACTCCCCGCTCCCTTTAATATCCCACCCACTCTACTCCCACTCTCCCCCTCACTCCCCGCTCCCTTTAATATCCCACCCAGTCTAATCCCACTCTCCATCCTCACTCCCCGCTCCCTTTAATATCCCACCCACTCTAATCCCACTCTCACCCTCACTCCCCGCTCCCTTTAATATCCCACCCACTCTAATCCCACTCTCCATCCTCACTCCCCGCTCCCTTTAATATCCCACCCACTCTAATCCCACTCTCCCCGTCACTCCCCACTCCCTTTAATATCCCACCCACTCTAATCCCACTCTCCACCCTCGCTCCCCGCTCCCTTTAATATCCCACCCACTCTAATCCCACTCTCCCCCCTCACTCCCCGCTCCCTTTAATATCCCACCCACTCTAATCCCTCTCTCCCCCTCACTCCCCACTCCCTTTAATATCCCACCCACTCTAATCCCACTCTCCACCCTCACTCCCCACTCCCTTTAATATCCCACCCAATCTAATCCCACTCTTCCCTCTCACTCCCCGCTCTCTTTAATATCCCACCCACTCTAATCCCACTCTCCCCTCTCACTCCCTGCTCTCTTTAATATCCCACCCACTCTAATCCCACTCTCCCCCTCACTCCCCGCTCCCTTTAATATCCCACCCACTCTATTCCCACTCTCCCCCTCACTCCCCGCTCCCTTTAATATCCCACCCACTCTAATCCCACTCTCCCCCTCACTCCCCGCTCCCTTTAATATCCCACCCACTCTAATCCCATTCTCCACCCTCACTCCCCGCTCCCTTTAATATCCCACCCAATCTAATCCCACTCTCCCCCCTCACTCCCCACTCCCTTTAATAGCCCACCCAGTCTAATCCCACTCTCACTCCCCGCTCCCTTTAATATCCCATCCAGTCTAATCCCACTCTTCCCCCTCACTCCCCGCTCCCTTTAATATCCCATCCAGTCTAATCCCACTCTCCCCCCTCACTCCCCGCTCCCTTTAATATCCCACCCAGTCTAATCCCACTCTCTGCTCTCACTCCCCGCTCCCTTTAATATCCCACCCAGTCTAATCCCACTCTTCCCCCTCACTCTCCGCTCCCTTTAATATCCCACTCAATCTAATCCCACTCTCCCCCCTCACTCCCCGCTCCCTTTAATATCCCACTCAGTCTAATCCCACTCTCCCCTCTCACTCCCCGCTCCCTTTAATATCCCACCCAATCTAATCCCACTATCCCCCCTCACTCCCCGCTCCCTTTAATATCCCACCCACTCTAATCCCACTCTCCCCTCTCACTCCCCGCTCCCTTTAATATCCCACCCACTCTAATCCCACTCTCCCCTCTCACTTCCCGCTCCCTTTAATATCCCACCCAGTCTAATCCCACTCTCCCCCCTCACTCCCCGCTCCCTTTAATATCCCATCCAGTCTAATCCCACACTCCCCCCTCACTCCCCGCTCCCTTTAATATCCCACCCAGTCTAATCCCACTCTCCCCTCTCACTCCCCGCCCCCTTTAATATCCCACCAAGTCTAATCCCACTCTCCCCCCTCACTCCCCGCTCCCTTTAATATCCCACCCAGTCTAATCCCACTCTCCACCCTCACTCCCCGCTCCCTTTAATATCCCACCCACTCTAATCCCACTCTCCCCTCTCACTCCCTGCTCTCTTTAATATCCCACCCACTCTAATCACACTCTCCCCCTCACTCCCCGCTCCCTTTAATATCCCACCCACTCTATTCCCACTCTCCCCCTCACTCCCCGCTCCCTTTAATATCCCACCCACTCTAATCCCACTCTCCCCCTCACTCCCTGCTCCCTTTAATATCCCACCCACTCTAATCCCACTCTCCACCCTCACTCCCCGCTCCCTTTAATATCCCACCCAGTCTAATCCCACTCTCCCCCTCACTCCCCGCTCCCTTTAATATCCCACCCACTCTATTCCCACTCTCCTCCTCACTCCCCGCTCCCTTTAATATCCCACCCACTCTAATCCCACTCTCCCCTCTCACTCCCCACTCCCTTTAATATCCCACCCACTCTAATCCCACTCTCCCCTCTCACTCCCCGCTCCCTTTAATATCCCACCCACTCTAATCCCACTCTCCCCTCTCACTCCCCGCTCCCTTTAATATCCCACCCACTCTAATCCCACTCTCCCCCTTCACTCCCCGCTCCCTTTAATATCCCACCCAGTCTAATCCCACTCTCCCCCCTCACTCCCCGCTCCCTTTAATATCCCACCCAGTCTAATCCCACTCTCCCCCCTCACTCCCCGCTCCCTTTAATATCCCACCCAGTCTAATCCCACTCTCCCCTCTCACTCCCCGCTCCCTTTAATATCCCACCCAGTCTAATCCCACTCTTCCCCCTCACTCCCCGCTCCCTTTAATATCCCACCCAGTCTAATCCCACTCTCTCCCCTCTCACTCCCCACTCCCTTTAATATCCCACCCAGTCTAATCTCACTCTCCCCCCTCACTCCCCGCTCCCTTTAATATCCCACCCACTCTAATCCCACTCTCCCCCCTCACTCCCCGCTCCCTTTAGTATCCCACCCAGTCTAATCCCACTCTCCACCCTCACTCCCCGCTCCCTTTAATATCCCACCCAGTCTAATCCCACTCTCCCCCCTCACTCCCCACTCCCTTTAATATCCCACCCAGTCTAATCTCACTTTCCCCCTCACTCCCCACTCCCTTTAATATCCCACCCACTCTAATCCCACTCTCCCCCCTCACTCCCCGCTCCCTTTAATATCCCACCCACTCTAATCCCACTCTCCACCCTCACTCCCCGCTCCCTTTAATATCCCACCCAATCAAATCCCACTCTCCCCCTCACTCCCCGCTCCCTTTAATTTCCCACCCAGTCTAATCTCACTTTCCCCCTCACTCCCTGCACTGGCCATCCCTGGAGCTAGTTAGCTCTTTACTGTGAACAAACTCAGTTTGTTATCTGGTAATTGTAATCAAACAGTGTTAGTTACCTAGTTACAAAGAACAAATAGAAATGCTGAGAGAAAACTGTGCTAGTTACCTAGTTACAGTGAGGAACTCAGCTGGTTACTGACAGCAAATTATGTTAGTTATTTTTTTTTAAAATTCATTCACAGGATCCAAGATGGCGGCGACCCAGCAAGTCTGAGTCTACAGTGCTCCCCCCAAGACTTGGACAAAGTGGGTGACCCGCCCCCACCACACTCACCAAATCATTCAAAATAGTTTTTACTTCATGTAATTAGTTTTTTAGTACTGCATTTAAACAATTTATTCTTCAGTGAAAATGACTAAAGGGAAGGGAGCTTGCAGCTCTCAGCGAGCAGGAACCCCTCCCCCACCCTCTCCAGCTGCAGCAGAGGTGTCCACAGCCGCCCCGGGGGACTTACTCACGGTGGCGAGCCTCGTGGAAATCATCTCCAAACTCAATGCGAAGATCGACGCCTTCATCGAAGAGTCCCGGAGCCGATGGGACTCACTCTCGGCCGAGCTACAAAAGCACGGCTGAGACATCGAGGAAATCGAGCACCGAGTCGGAGGGGCGGAGCTAAAGGCCGCGATCTCCGAGACCACAGCAGAATCGGCCGTGGGTCGGGTCCGGACTCTCTAAAACGTTAGCATTGAAGCTAGAAAGGGTACTGCCACATATTATAAAGGAGGATCAGACGGGGTTTATTAAGGGCCATAGATCATCCAATAATATTAGAAGGGTTTTGAATATGATTCAAGCCTGCCATCAGGGAAGGATACCAGGAGTTATAGTCTCATTAGACGCGGAAAAGACATTCGATAGGGCTGAATGGTCATATTTGTTTTACACATTGGAAAGGTTTGGCGTTGGACAGGTGTTTACCAAATGGGTCTCAACATTGTATAATGATCCCAAAGCAGTTGTGGTTACCAATGGATTAGGTTCGGATAGCTTCAGTGTGGGTAGGGGCTGCCATCAGGGATGTCCCCTCTCGCCATTGTTATTTACGCTAATAATTGAACCACTAGCAGAAGCTATACGAGCTGATCCTAATATAACGGCCACGAGGATTGGTACAGGTAAACATAAAATTACCCTTTATGCAGATGATGTTCTCCTATTCCTCAGTAATCCTCTGAGGTCTGTACCTCGCTTAATCCAAGTTATTAATACATTTAGCGCATTTTCAGGCTACAAAATTAATTTCTCAAAATCGGAGGCTATGCCAATGGGTGGCCTTGCTATGATACCCCACTTAGTGGACGGATCCCACTTTCCCTTTCGGTGGTCCCTGGAGGGTTTCTTATATTTAGGCATTTTTATTGCCCCAGTATTTGGTCAGATATACA
The DNA here is from genome assembly GCF_037043375.1 of Chiloscyllium plagiosum. Lineage (NCBI taxonomy): Eukaryota > Metazoa > Chordata > Chondrichthyes > Orectolobiformes > Hemiscylliidae > Chiloscyllium > Chiloscyllium plagiosum. The sequence goes on along the minus strand of NW_028270150.1, from coordinate 4,203,437 downwards.
AGGCTAACTTTGTGCATTTACTGGAAAGGATAAGGCAGGACCTCCAGCGATGGGGAGACCTTCCAATTTCCTGGCTGGGTAGAATAGCACTGATTAAAATGAATGTCCTGCCCCGTCTCCTATTCCCTATGAGAATGCTTCCGGTGATGCTGCCGAGGCTGGCACTATGTAAATTATATGGCTGGCTGGGTTCCTTTATCTGGAAGGTAAAAACAATGACTGCAGATGCTGGAAACCAGATTCTGGATCAGTGGTGCTGGAAGAGCACAGCAATTCAGACAGTAGCTGCTTGGATGCTGCCTGAACTGCTGTGCTCTTCCAGCACCACTGATCCAGAATCCTTTATCTGGAATCATAGGCAGCCCCTCATTAAGCTGAAGAAGCTACAGCTTCCACAGGCAAGGGGAGGATTGGGCTTCCCAGATTTTAGGAAATATCAGTTAAGTTCCCTATTAAGTTACATAGCTGATTGGGTCTTGTCTGACCCACAATCAATCTGGCTGGACCTCGAGGCTTCTCAAGTAAAATGCCCACTTATTAACCTTTTATTTTCAGACAAGAGGAAAATCATTACGGATCACTGTAAAAACCCTATAATACTAAACACAATTAAGGCTTAGAATATAATGCGGCAAAATGAGGGCAACTCACATAAAACATCCCCCTATGCACCGATAGTGGGAGCATGGGGATTCCAACCGGGGCTTACAGATGCCACTTTTAAACTCTGGAGATCTAGGGGTATCTCATGTTTAGGGGACCTATTTAAAAAAGGGGTCCTGATGTCTTTTGAACAGCTGCGTCAGAAATTCGGATTACCTAATGGAGACCTCTATCGATATTTCCAAATTCGAGATTATATACAGAAGAAGACTACGTTATTAGGTAGTCTTTATAAATCCGATAAAGAATATAGAGTGCTACGACCAATGGGGGTATCTTCCGTCAGTAATATTTATCATTTACTACATGATGAAGTATTGGGAGATATGGACAATCTGCTTAAAACATGGGATCAGGAATTGGGACTAGAAATCTCTATAGAAACGTGGAATGACATTTGGGAAAACGCTAGAAGAATCACCATCTGTAACAGAACCCAGGCTATCCAGCTGAGGATACTTCATAGCGCCCATATAGCACCGGATCGATTGGCAAAATTTAAGGCAGGAGCATCTCCAATGTGTCCCAAATGTAAAATAGAGGTGGGCACTCTTGTACATTGCTTATGGACCTGTCATAAGATCCGTAGATATTGGACTAAAGTAGCAAGTACCCTGACAGAAATTTTAGGAACGGAAATTAAAGTGGACCCTTTTGGGCTTTTCGAACTTACCCTCCCTTGAAGTGCACGGGAAGAGATTATTTTCTATTCTCTCTTTCTGTGCAAGGAAAAATATTTTGGTGAACTGGGTGGCTGAGGGCCCCCCTGGACTTTCAAATTGGCACAAAGTAATTATGGAATGTATTCCCCTTGACCTCCTTACAAATATGGTGCACCGAAAGACCGCTTTATTCCATAAATATGGCAGCCCTTCTTGAATTATATAAATACAGATATTTCGGCTATCCTAACAAGGGCTTTTATTTAATTGAGATGGCGAACGTGGCCGGTCCAGGGCCCCTTGGGAGAGGAATCCCGCACGAATACGGGTTTTGTTACATTTGATGTTAACACATTCTGAGCATGTCTCTCACGACCCAATTTCTGTGTTATCCATCGTTTTTTTTTTCTTTTCTTTCTCTTATTTGAATAATGTAAGAGACTTAATTATACACTCTGGTTAGTTGTTGGTTAGATTAGTAGTTAGTTGAGTCTTGTTTTTTTTCTCTCAGTATCTTTTTTTTGTTTGATAAATTTTGGTTATTATTTATTTAAGATTTAATTGTATATCAATGTTTATACTTGTTTTTTTTATTTGTAAACTTGTAAAGATATGTTAAATTTTCAATAAAAATATCTATATAAAAAAATTAATTCACAACATGTGGGTGTCACTGGCTGGGTCAGCATTTATTGCCCAGAGGGCAGTTAGGGGTTGACCACATTGCTGTGGGTCTGGAGTCACATGTAGGCCGGACCAGGTATGGATGGCAGTTTCCTTTCCTCAGGGACACTAATGAACCCGATGGGTTTTTCAAACAATCGGCATTGGTTTCATGGTCATCGTTAGATTCTTAATGCCAGATTTTTATTGAATTCAAATTCCACCATCTGCCTCAGCAGGAATCAAACCCGGGTCCTCAGGAATTTAACTGGGACTCAGGAATTTAGCAATCTTGTGATAATATGACTAGGCCATTGCCTTCCCAGTGAGCAGGTTACAGCGAACAAACACAACTAGTTACAGTGAGCAAGCACAGCTAGTTACCTGGTTACGGTGCGCTAACTGGGAGGGGAGTGAGTAATGCCATTACCTTGGGGTATGATGGGACGTCCCGGCGAGGAATCAGCATCCTCTCATCGAGGAAACTACAAACCAACAGAACGGGGGGAGTCGCTCAGAGTACGGCTACAGGAGGACAGATTCCTGCCCCCACCCAACCCAATCCAGCCTCTCCATCACCGCCCCACTCCCACACACCTCTGCACCCCCCACCCAGCCCCTCCATCACTGCCCCACCCCCACACACCCCTGCCCCCCCAACCCAGCCCCTCCATCACTGCCCCACCCCCACACACCTCTGCACCCCTACCCCAACCCCTCCATCACTGCCCCACCCCCACAAACCCCTGCCCCCCAACCCAGTCCCTCCATCACCACCCCACCCCCACCCCCACACACCCCTGCAACCCTATCCTAGTCCCTCCATCACCACCCCACCCCCACACACCCCTGCACCCCCCACCCCAGCCCCTCCATCACCGCCCCACTCCCACACACCCCTGCCCCCCCAACCCAGCCCCCCCAACCCAGCCCCTCCATCACCGCCCCACTCCCACACACCTCTGCACCCCTACCCAACCCCTCCATCACTGCCCCACCCCCACACCCCCCTGCACCCCCCACCCAGCCCCTCCATCACCAACCCCACCCCCACACACCCCTGCCCCCCCAACCCAGCCCCCCCAACCCAGCCCCTCCATCACCGCCCCACTCCCACACACCTCTGCACCCCTACCCCAACCCCTCCATCACTGCCCCACCCCCACACACCCCTGCACCCCCCACCCAGCCCCTCCATCACCACCCCCACCCCCACACACCCCTGCCCCCCCAACCCAGTCCCTCCATCACCACCCCACCCCCACCCCCACACACCCCTGCACCCTCCACCCCAGCCCCTCCATCACCCACCCCACCCCCACCCCCACACACCCCTGCACCCTCCACCCCAGCCCCTCCATCACCCACCCCACCCCCACCCCCATACACCCCTGCAGCCCCCACCCCAGCCCCTCCATCACCGCCCCACCCCCACACACCCCTGCAACCCCACCCCAGTCCCTCCATCCCCATCCCCACTCCCACACACCCCTGCCCCCACCCCAGCCCCTCCATCACCCCCCCACTCACACACACCCCTGCCCCCTCACCCCAGCCCCTCCATCACCAACCCCACCCCACATACCCCTGTACCCCACCCCAGCTCCATCACCACCCCACCTCCAGGCACCCCTGTACCCCCACCCCAGCCCCATCAACCCCCACCCCCCACACACCCCTGCACCCCCACCACAGCCCCATCGCCCCCCTACCCCCACACATCCCGCCTCCCCCACCCAGCCCCACCATCACCCCACACTCCCACACACCCCTGAACCCCCACCCAAGCCCCTCCATCACTGCCCCACCCCCCCACACACCTCATCAACCCCACACCCCCCTCCCACATCCACACCCCAACCACCGCCCCACCACAGATCCAAGTTCACTCAGTGAGGGGGGGGGGGGGTCACGATGTAGGGGAGGGGGAGGGGCAGGTTCACTCCGTGAGAAGGGGGTCAGGGTGTGGGGTGTGTGGGTGAGGGCAGGTTCACTCCGTGAGGGGGGGGTGGCAGGGTGTGGGGGTGGGGGCAGGTTCACTCAGTGAGGGGGGGGTCAGGGTGTAGGGAGGGTGTGGGGGAGGGGGCAGGTTCACTCAGTGAGGGGGGATCAGGGTGTGGGGTGTGGGGGAGGGGGCAGGTTCACTCAATGGGGGGAGGTCAGGGTGTGGGGGTGGGTGCAGGTTCACTCAGTGAGGTGGGTCAGGGTGTACGGGGGGAGGGGACAAGTGCACTCGGAGGATTATCAGGGAGGGGATAGGTAGCAGGGTGGTGCTTTCTGGGGTTAGTCAGGCTCCCACACTCCGAGTGTGACAGCCTCTGGCCTACTCTCACCTGCTACTCCGTTCCTCGATTATATCACGCAGCGTTTGGATGTCATTCCGACACTTCTCGATTTCGACCACCTTCAGCCCCTCCACTGCCAAAACACACACACAGCATATTAAACCTCTCTCTCCACGTGCCAATGTTCCAATCCACACACCTCACCACTCTGTTCACATCACAAGCTGACAGAGATAGGGAGGGGGTGTCGGGGCTGTAATGGGGTAACAGAGATAGGGAGGGGGTGTAGGGGCTGTAAGGGGGTAACAGAGATAGGGAGGGGGTGTAGGGGCTGTAAGGGAGTTACAGAGATAGGGAGGGGGTGTAGGGGCTGTAATGGGGTAACAGAGATAGGGAGGGGGTGTCGGGGCTGTAAGGGAGTTACAGAGATAGGGAGGGGGTGTAGGGGCTGTAATGGGGTAACAGAGATAGGGAGGGGGTGTAGGGGCTGTAAGGGGGTAACAGAGATAGGGAGGGGGTGTAGGGGCTGTAAGGGGGTTACAGAGATAGGGAGGGGGTGTCGGGGCTGTAAGGGGGTTACAGAGATAGGGAGGGGGTGTCGGGGCTGTAAGGGGGTTACAGAGATAGGGAGGGGGTGTAGGGGCTGTAAGGGGGTTACAGAGATAGGGAGGGGGTGTAGGGGCTGTAAGGGGGTAACAGAGATAGGGAGGGGGTGTAGGGGCTGTAAGGGGGTTACAGAGATAGGGAGGGGGTGTAGGGGCTGTAAGGGGGTTACAGAGATAGGGAGGGGGTGTAGCGGGTTACAGAGATAGGGAAAGGGTGTAGCGGGTTACAGAGAGAGGGAGGGGTGTAGGGGTTACAGAGATAGGGAACAGATTTGCAGTGAGCAGAAAGTTTGGAGAGATGTGGTGTTCCGGTTAAAATGCTCCGTTCTGAGCTGGCCGGGAGTGTGGGAAGGCCAATGTGAGCCCCTTGGAGCAGCAGTCCCACCTACAGGATGCTTCCATGAAGAATGGTCATGGAATAAGGATCCTCTGGGAGCTCTGTGACTTCAATTACAAACTTCTGCTAATGCTAGGGGGCAGCTGTTTAAAATACTGACTCAGAGGATCAGAATAGGAAACACAGAAATTCAGAATGTGTGCGGTTCATTCACAAGTGTCATTACTCTCATAAAAACTGAGAGAACTGCAGATGCTGTAAATCAGAAACAAATGCAGAAGGCACTGGAGAAGCTCAGAGATTCTGAGGAAGGGTCACTCGACCTCGAACATTAACAATAGTTTCTCTCCACAGACACTGTCAGTCCTGCTGAGCTTTTCCCGCAATTTGTTTTTGTTTTATCATCACCATGGCGACTGCTCCCCAAGGTGACAGGAACCAAGTCAATGATTTCAATGGAGCTGAGGCTGAGGCTGCAGCTTTGAAAACATCATCGACTCACTGCCAAGCAGAAAGAGGCCATTCAGCCCATCGAGTCTGTGCACAGGGCAGACTGATGTAACAAAAGGCCAATTTAAAAGACAGTGGGGACGTGACCGAGAGGCTGTTGAGAAAATGTTTCCTCTTGTGGAAGAATCTGGAAGGAGAGATCACTGTTTAAAAATAAAGGAGTCACCCATTTCAAACAGAGATGAGAGATGTGGTCTTTCTCTGAGGATCGAGTGTCCTTGGAGCTCTCTTCCTGGAAAAGGTGAAGTCTGGAATATTTCTAAGGCCAAGGTGGATAACTTCTTGTCAAAGCAAAGAGGTGAAAGGTTATCAGCGATAGACAGGAATGTGAATTTGTGGTTACACTCAGATCAGTTTTGATCTTACAGAATGGCAGAGTGAGCTCAACGGGCTGAGTGATGTAGTCCAGAGCCTGATTCCAATGTTGGTTTGGACATGGCCATTTCTAATCCAGTCTGGGCTGGGAATAGTGTTTCACAGTCAAGATTGTCAGGAGTCTGTGATGACATATCAATCTCCATCAGGATCCTTTCCTAACCTAACACTATCACACCATCTCATTGGATGAGGTTTGGTGCACTCTCCAACATTAAATATTGAACCATGAGCTTTTACAGCAACTGTCCCCCAAGCTTTTTCTCCACATAGTTAGCATTTGTATGTTCACATACACAACTGTGTTTACATTAACCACCACCTTGACTCCCAGCAAGTCTCTGAATTTATCAAGTTATGACTTGGAGCTCCTGGTATTTGACTGGAGTGGACAAACTTAAAAATCACACAAGATACACAATAAACCTGTTGGACTATAACCTGGTGTTGTGTGATTTTTAACTTTATCAAGTTAGGCACTCCGGAGGTGCATTGGTGATGGAGGGAGTGGATCTTTGTGGATGCAGTAATAATCAAGTGGCTGCTTTGTCCTGGACGATGTCAAGCTTCTTGAGTGTTGTTGGAGCTGCCCCCAACCAGGGCAAGTGGGGAGGATTCCATCACCCTCCTGACTCGTGCCTTGTAGATGGTGGACAGGCTTTGGGGAGTCAGGAGGTGAGTTACTCACTGCAGTATTCCTAGCCTCTGACCTGCTGTTGTAGCCATGACCATCTTCCTGTGTGTCAGGTATGACTTTAATCACCGGAGAGTTTGCCACCTTGATACCCATTAATTCCAGTTTTGCCAGGGCTGCTTGACACCGCACGTGGTTGAATGCAGCCTTCATGTCAAGGGCTGTCCCTCACCCCTCCCCTCTGGAATTCAGCCCTTTTGTCCATGTTTGACCCAAGGCTGTAATGAGGTCAGGAGCTGAGTGGCCCTGGGGGAACCCAAACTGGGCATCACTGAGTAGGTGCTGCTTGATAGCCCTGTTGGTGACACCTTCCATCACCGTGTGGGTGGCACGGTGGCACAGTGGTTAGCACTGCTGCCTCACAGCGCCAGAGACCCGGGTTCAATTCCCGCCTCAGGCGACTGTCTGTGTGGAGTTTGCACATTCTCCCCGTGTCTGCGTGGGTTTCCTCCGGGTGCTCCGGTTTCCTCCCACCGTCCAAAGATGTGCAGGTCAGGTGAATTGGCCATGCTAAATTGCCCGTAGTGTTAGGTAAGTGGTAAATGTTGGGGTATGGGTGGGTTGCACTTCGGCGGGTCGGTATGGACTTGTTGGGCCGAAGGGCCTGTTTCCACACTGTAATGTAATCTAATCTAATCATTTTACTGATGATCGAGAGTAGATTGATAGGGAGAGTGGGGAGAGAGTGGGGACTGCAGATGCTGACGATCAGAGTCCTCAGATGCTGCTGGCCTGCTGTGCTTTTCCTGCGCCACACTTTGTGAATCTGATGGGGTGGTAATTGGCCAGGTTGGATTTGTCCTGGTTTTTATATACAGGACATACCTGGGCAATTTTCCACATTGTTGGGTAGCTGCCAGTGTTGTAACTGTACTGGAACAACTTGGCTCGGGGAGCGACAGGACACGTCTTCAATACTATTGCTGGAATTTTCTCAGGGCCCAAAGCCTTTGCAGTATTCAGTGCCTCCAAACATTTCTTGATACCCCACGGAGTGATGTGAATTGGCTGGAGACTGGTATCTGATGCTGGGGACCACTGGAGGAGGCAGGGATGGACCATCCACTCGGCACCACTGGCTGAAGATTGTTGCAAAAGCTTCAGCCTTATCTTTTTAAACTGATCTGCTGGGCTCTTCCATCATTGAGGATGGGGATATTTGTGGAGCCACCTCCTCCAGTGAGCTGTTTAATTGTCCACCACAGTCACGCCTGGATGGGGCAGGACTGCAGAGCTTCGATCTGATCCGGTGCTTGTGGGATCCCTTAGCTCTGGCTATCACTTGCTGCTTCTGCCGTTTGACAAATAGTCCTGGTTGGTGGCTTCCCAGGTTGACACCTGATCTTCAGGTTTGTCTGATGTTGCTCCTGACATGCCGTGCTGCAGTCTCCATTGAACCATGGTCGATGCCCTGGCTTGATGGGAATATTGAGTGGGCCATGAGGTTACAGATTGAGCTGGAGTACAGTTCTGCTACATCGTGGTGTACACCACATCTACGGGTTCCCCAAGTTCCACCTTACTTGTCACTTACAGACAGAGCTCTAATAAATTAGTCAAAAACCATTTTCCTTTTACAAAATGGATTTGCTTCATTTTATTCTGATTTAATTTTACTTTTTAAAATTTATTCACAGGATGTGGGCGTCACTGACAGGGACAGCATTAATTGCCCATCCCTAATTGCTCAGAGGGTAGTTAAGAGTCGACCACGTTGCTGTGGGTCTGGAGTCACATGTACACCAGACCAGGTAAGGATGGCACCCTCCTTCCCTAAAGGACATTCGTGACCCTGGCGGGTTTTTCCAACAATCAGCAATGGATTCATGGTCACTCTTGGATTAGATTTTCTTTCCAGGTGTTAGTAATTGAGTGTAAATTTGACTAACCTGTTGCGGGGGATTTGAATCCACAATTCCCCACGTCTGCTTGGACGCTGGTTGCCAAAACCAGTGATGGCTGCACCACCTACTTGCAGACTGAACCCGAGCCGTCTGCCTCTGCTCCCCCTGCATTCTCTCCCTACTCACTCGATCTGTCTCCCTCATTTGCTCTCTCGCACACTCTCTCTCTTCCTCTTTACTCCCTTTCTCACCCTCTTCTCCCTCACTCTTTCTCTCTCTCATGGTGTCTCTTTCCACTCATTCTCTCTACTACCATGCATTTCTGTTTCCCACTCTCCTCTCTCCCCCCTCTCACTCTCCCCCCTCCCACTCTCCCCCCTCCCACTCTCCCCCCTCCCACTCTCCCCCCTCCCACTCTCTTTCTCCCCTCACTCTTTCTTTAATTCTCTACTCCCTTGCACTTTCCATCTCTTACTTTCTATTCCCCCTCTCTCACTCTCCCACTTCTCTTGGCCCTTACTCTCTCTCCCTCTCTGCCCTTTCTCTCTCCTTTCTCTATCTCTCCCCCCTCCGCGCCCACTCTCTGTCACTCTCCCTATTATCTTTCCTCCTCCTTTCTCTCTCTCTCTACCCTCTTCTCTTTTTCACTCTCTCTCTGCCCTCTCTTCCCTCCCTGCCCTCTCTCTTACTTTCCCTCTCTCTGTCCTCTCTCTCTTTCTCTCCCTCTCCTCTTTTTACTTTCATCCTTTCTCTCCCTCTCTCGCTCTCCTCCTCCTCTTTTTCTTTCTCTTCTTCCCTCTCCCTTTCTCCCTCTACCCCCTCTCTCTTATTTCCCCCTCTCCCTCCCCCTCCCTCTCCCTCTCCCCCTCCTCCCTTCCCAATACGTACATTCCACACGTTTCTCCAGAATGCTGAGGCGGTTTGTAACTTCGGATTTTAGTTCGTTGATTTTGAAAGCCCTGAAAGAGAGAGACATTGATTCTGTGACAATCTCTTGTTCCTGGTGATGAACACTGTCACAGTCAGGAAATTTACCTGGAAAACTGGAAAACACTGTACCTGGAAAACTGCTCTGCAACTTGAGCTAGAACGTTCTGGAAAACTTCGTCTTTCTCTGCAACAGGAAGTTGTAAATGGAGAATGTCTATAGCTATGACAGTGACCAACCCAGACTGACTTACATTCACCATCCTCACTCTCCCCAAACCACACCCCAAACTCCCCCCCAAACCCCCACCTAAAACCATCTCCATGGTTACCCCTCCCTCAAAACTACAGCCCTCAAATACAGTGACCCCTAGACAGAGTGACCCCAAAATACAGTGATTACTATTTCCTGAAGATACTCTTCCAATGTGAAAGAGTAGCACATACTCATTCAGAGTTACTTCAAAGTTAATTAATGTTGGCATTTTTTATAGAGGTAACAGAAAGGGTCGATGAGGGTAACACTGTGGATGTGGTGTACCCTGGTTTCCAGAAAGCTTTTGATACAGCGCCGTGTAACAGGAGAAAACTGAGAAGAGTTATACGCAATGGTGTAACGGGACAGTAGCAGCATGGATCCAACATTGACCGAGTGATAGGGAACAGAGTCAGATTCAATGGATATTTTTCTGGCTGGAGGAAGTTTTGTAGTGGAGTTCCCTTAGAGTCACCTTTGGGACCCTTGATTTTCCTGATATATATTAGTGATCTGGATCTTGGAGTGCAAGGGAAAATCTCAAAATCTGTACATAACACAAAAATTGGAAGAATTATGAACTGAGTGTGGAACTCAAAAGGCCAACAACAGGTTGGTGGAGCAGGTGGGTAGGTGGCATATGAATTTTAATGCAGAGAAACATGAGGTGATGTACTTCAGAAGGAAGAACATTGAGAGACAATATAAAACAGAAGATACAATTCTAAAGGGGCTGCAGAAGCAGGGGGAGCAGGGCGTATATGTGCAGAGATCATTGAAGGTGGGAGGACAGGGAAAGCAGTTAACAAAGCACACAGTGACCTCTGCTTTATCACAGGGTCGTACAGTACAAGAGCAGGGAGGTGATGCTGAAATTGTACAAGACCCTTGTTAAGCCTCAGCTGAGTGTTGCTTATGTTGTGGATGCCACATTACAGCAAAGATATGAATGGATTGGAGAGAGTGCAGAAGTGATTCACAAGAATGGTTCCAGGGATGAGAAACTTCAGTGATGAAGATAGATTGAACAACATGGGACTGTTAAGGTAGCACTTTCAAATAAACCTGCTGGACTATAACCTGGTGTTGTGTGATTTTTAACTTTCTTGGTGAAGAGAAGAAGGTTGAGTGAGGTTTCCAAGACCATAAACGGGCTGGATAGGGTAGATAGGGAGAAGCTGTTCCTGTTTGTAAAGGAACAGGAACAAGAGGGAATAGGTTTACAGTGATATGCATAAGAGGCAAAGGTGATAATGAGAAAAATACCTTTCACACACAGTGAGTAGTTAGGGAATGGCAATACGGTGGAGGCAGGTTCAACTGAGGTATTCATGAGGGTATTGGATGACATTTTAAATTGAATCAATATTCAGGGACGTGGGGAGAAAGCAGGAAAATGCTCATTTGATAGCCAGTGTGGACACGATGGGCCAAATATCCTCCTAATGCAAAATAACAATTCTGAGATTCGATGATTGTGCACACTCACTCAGACTAACAAATACTCAGCTGGACTAACACACACTCACTCAGAGTAACACATGCTCACTCATTTCAGAATACACAGCAACAATCAGGAAGTAACTTCCCTGCTTAAGGGCCTGTTCTACAGAGAGAATTGCAGGTACAAAGCTGATCATCTTACCTGATAACTGAGCACCAGTCAGAGCAACAACTCTGTATGGAGAGCTGAAACACAGAGACAGAGTTGGTTCAGAATGGGACACCGTTGAGACACATTCACATGCCACAAGGAGCATTAGCAAGAAGTTGTCTTGAGCAGAGAGTAGGTTAGTGTTGGTGTGTTCCAGATCACTCAGGGAGTCTAGCTATGGTCATGTGACAGATCAGGTGCTGTAGATGCTCCCATGTTCTCACCCCCCCGCCCACACCCCCCCTCACCCCCGCTGCTGGAGCAGGGATCTGCCATTGGGAGGATTTACAAACAGACACTCAGCCTGTTAGGCTGAAAGAACTGTGGATGCTGTAAAATCAGACACAAAAACAGAAATTGCTGGAAAAGCTCAGCGTCTGTGGACAGATGGAGGGCAAATCCTGCTAGACGCGTTGGGGCTGTTAGACTGACCTTCCTGAACCAAGGCTGATTGGTCAAAGAAGGTCAGAGTGAGATGATTCAGAGAGTGATGACGAATTACGAAAGCTCAGGAGACAGGGCTCAGGTGGATACACTTGCCTGGCTGTATTTGGCGGCATCGTTGGATCAATGGAGATGATCGCGTTGTCGGAATCCAGCAGAGAAATCGCAGAGCTCCTGAAATACAGTCACAAGACTCAGAACCCTGAGCTTCAGCAACTAGTGGGGATTGAACTGGAACTGGAACACAAGCTGATGGTGAACTCTCAAGAAGTTGGTCATCAATTTAAAACTTCAGTTTACACATATTAACTTAACTTTGACCCCACATCCATCCCCCACAGCGATCACAAACTCAATCAATATAAAAGCATTCCTCACTGACTAACCTACAGAATCTTTAAACACTCACCAGCAATTTGTGATGGCATTACAGTCTAGTTTTCACTGGAGTATGACATAGCCCCAGAGCAACACTGCCAGGATTTGCAGATCTGTCTCTTACAACATTCTGTGCACTTTGCTCTGCCTCTGTAATGTTATGAAGACAGAGATGGGGAGGAATTTCTTCTCTCTGAGGGGAGTGAATCTGCAGCATTCTTTACTGCAGTAGGCTGAGACAGACAGATTTGTAATCAGGAAAGGAATCAAGCACTATGGGGAAAAGGTAGGACAAATGGAGTTAAGGATTATCATATCTGCCATGATCTCATTGACGGTGTGGAGAGACTTTCACTCTGTGTCTAATCCTGTGCTATCCCATCCTGGGAGTGTTTGATGGGGACAGTGTAGAGGGAGCTTTACTCTGTATCTAACCCCGTGCTGTCCCTGTCCTGGGAGTGTTTGATGGGGACAGTGTAGAGGGAGCTTTACTCTGTATCTAATCCTGTGCAATCCCACCCTGGGAGTGTTTGATGGGGACAGTGTAGAGGGAGCTTTACTCTGTATCTAATCCCGTGCTGTCCCTGTCCTGGGAGTGTTTGATGGGGGGACAGTGTAGAGGGAGCTTTACTCTGTACCTAATCCTGTGCTATCCCACCCTGGGAGTGTTTGATGGGGGGACAGTGTAGAGGGAGCTTTACTCTGTATCTAATCCTGTGCCAATATCGAAAGTGAATTTGAAATGTTCTTTTACTCTCTATTTCAGTGTGTTCTCTCCTGTGAGAGTCTGACTCTGGTGAGTGTGGTTCTTACCGAGCCAATCCTGTGGTGCTGCACAGTAACTCTCGAATATCACTGGGGCTGCAGTATTTGCTGAAAATGACCTGTGTCAAAGAGAAGCAGAGACAGTAAAAGCTGCTCAGCTGATCACCACAGTTACACAATCCAAAATCCTCAGCATTACCTTTACTGCACCAAGTGGAACAGGAGGAGGGGACACAGGGGAGAGAGAGCACGGTGGGGCAGAATCAGTAACCACAAACGCAGAGAGGGGAGCCACAAGGGTCAGGTTGTGGTCCCAATGAAAAGGAACAGAGCTCAGTTCAGACAAATTGTTACAGATAAGACTAGGAGCTGTGAGATTCCGTGTCCCTCAGAGAGAGAGAGACAAGATCAGCACCCAGCGCACACTGCCTGCTTCATTACACTGTCACCAGGATAATTAACAACTCAGCCTAGCTCAGCCCAGCCTAGCCCAGCCCAGCCCAGCTCAGCCCAGACTAGCCCAGCCAAGCCCAGCGTAAGCCCAGCATAGCCCCAGCCCAGCTCAGACCAGACTAGCCCAGCCCAGCCCAGCGTAGCCCCTGCCCAGCCCAGTCCATCCCAGCTCAGCGTAGCCCAGCCCAGCCCAGCCTAGCCCAGCCCAGACTAACCCAGCCCAGCCTAGCCCAACCTATCCCAGCTCAGCCCAGCCCAGCCCAGCGTAGCCCAGCCCAGCTCATCGTAGCCCATCCCACCCCATCCTAGCCCAGCCCAGCCCAGCCCAGCCCAGCATAGCCCAGCATAGCCCCAGCCCAGCGAAGCCCCAGCCCAGCGAAGCCCCAGCCTAGCCTAGCTCAGCCCAGCCCAGCCTATCCCAGCTCAGCCCAGCCCTGCCCTGCTCAGCTCAGCCCAGCCTAGCCTATCTCAGCTCAGCCCAGCCCAGCCCAGCCTATCCCAGCTCAGCCCAGCCCAGCCCTGCCCTGCTCAGCCTATCCCAGCTCAGCTCAGCCCTGCCCTGCTCAGCCTAGCCTATCTCAGCTCAGCCAGGCCCAGCCCAGCTCAGCGTAGCCCAGCCCACCCCAGCCTAGCCTAGCCCAGCTCAGATTCCTGAAGAAGGTCTTATGCCCGAAACGTCGATTCTCCTGCTCCTTGGATGCTGCCTGACCTGCTGCGCTTTTCCAGCAACACATTTTCAGCTCTGATCTCCAGCATCTGCAGACCTCACTTTCTCCTATCCCAGCTCAGCCCAACCAAGCACAGCTCAGCCCAGACTAGCCCAGTCCAGCTCAGCCTAGCCCAGCTCAGCCCCGCCCAGCCAGTCCCAGCCCGGCCTAGCTCAGCCTAGCCCAGCCCAGCCTAGCCCAGCATAGCCCAGCATAGCCGAGCCCAGTGTAGCCCCAGCCCCAGCCCCAGCCCAGCCCAGCCCAGCCCAGCTCTGCCAAGCCCAGCCCAGCCCTGCCTAGCCCCGCCTAGCCCAGCCCCGCCTAGCCCAACCCCGCCTAGCCCAGCCCCGCCTAGCCCAGCCCCGCCTAGCCTAGCCCAGCCCTGCCCAGCTCTGCCCAGCCTAGCCGAGCCCAGTGTAGCACCAGCCCAGCGAAGCCCCAGCCTAGCCCAGCCCTGCCTAACTCAGCCCAGCTCAGCCCGGCCTAGCTCAGCGAAGCCCAGCCCAGCACAGCCCAACCCAGCTCAGCCCAGCCTATCCCAGCTCAGATTCCTGAAGAAGGGCTTATGCCCGAAACGTCGATTCTCCTGTTCCCTGGATGCTGCCTCTCCTGCTGCGCTTTTCCAGCAACACATTTTCAGCTCTGATCTCCAGCATCTGCAGACCTCACTTTCTCCCAGCCCGGCCCAGACTAGCCTATCCCAGCCCAGCCCAGCTCAGCCTAGCCCAGTTCAGCCCCACCCAGCCAGTCCCAGCCCAGCCTAGCCCAGCTCAGCCCAGCCCAGCTCAGCCCAGCCTAGCCCTGCTCAGACCAGCCTATCCCAGCTCAGCCCAGCCTAGCGTAGCCCAGCCCAGCCCGGCCTAGATCAGCCCAGCCCGGCCCAGCCCATCCCAGCCCGGCCTAGCTCAGCCCGGCCCAGACCAGCCCAGCCCGGCTCAGCCCAGCCTATCCCTGCCCAGCCCAATCTGTCCCAGCCCAGCCCAGCCCGACCTAGCTCAGCTCAGCGTAGCACAGCCTAGCCCTGCTCAGCCCAGCCTAGCCCAGCCCAGCTCAGCCCAGCCTATCCCAGCGTAGCCCAACCCAGCCCAGCCCTGTGTAGCCCAGCCCAGCCCAGCCCAGCCCCGTGTAGCCCAGCCCAGCCCAGCCTAGCACAGCCCGGCCCATTCTAGCCTAGCCCAGCCCAGCCTAACCAAGCTCAGCCCAGCCTAGCCCAGCCTAGCCCGGCCTAGCTCGGCCCAGCCCGGCCCAGCGAGTCCCAGCCCAGCCCGGCCTCGCTCACCTTAGCCCAGCTCAGCCCAGCCCGGCCCGGCCCAGCCCAGCCCATCCCGGCCCATCCCAGCCCATCCCGGCCCAGCCCAGCTCAGCCCAGCCTATCCCTGCCCAGCCCAATCTGTCCCGGCCCAGCCCGGCCCAACCCAGCCCGACCTAGCTCAGCTCAGCCCAGCCCAGCCCAGCCCAGCCCAACTCAGCCCAGCCCAGCCCAGCCCAACTCAGCCCAGCCTAGCCCAGCCTAGCCCAGCTCAGCGTAGCCCATCCCAGCGTAGCCCAGCCCAGCCCAGCTTAGCCCAGCCCAGCTCAGCGTAGCCCTGCTCAGCCCAGCCTCGTGTAGCCCAGCCCTGCCTATCCCAGCTCAGCCCTGCCTAGCCCAGCTTAGCCCAGCCCAGCCTAGCACAGCCCGGCCCATTCTAGCCTAGCCCAGCCCAGCCTAGCTCAGCCTAGCCAAGCTCAGCCCAGCCTAGCCCGGCCTAGCTCAGCCCAGCCTAGCCTGGCCTAGCTCAGCCCAGCCCAGCCCAGCGAGGCCCAGCCTCGCCCCAGCCCAGCCCAGCCTCGCTCAGCTTAGCCCGGCCCAGCCCAGCCCATCCCGGCCCAGCCCAGCCCATCCCGGCCCAGACCAGCCCATCCCGGCCCAGACCAGCCCAGCCCAGCTCAGCTCAGCCCAGCCTAGCCTAGCCCTGCTCAGCCCAGCCTATCCCAGCTCAGCCCAGCCCAGCCTAGCCTTGCTCAGCCCAGCCTATCCCGGCCCAGCCCAGCCCAGCCCAGCCCAGAAAACACCACGCCATCCAGAGGCACCATGCCCATAAATTCCAACCAAGCATCCCTTGGCAGGGATCAGGAGCAGGAACCCTGGCTGTTATCCTCTCTCTCTCTCTCTCTCTCCCCCTAACGCAGTCCCTGAGTTTCTGGATCTGAAGATCACAAAGTGAAGTCAGATCCTCCTGGTTTGGGAGGTGGTGCCTCAGGGTCATTTTGAGCTGAACAGGAAGCTCTGTTTTTTTCCTGGAATCTGTAATACTAGCTTTTCCAATCCTTGCCTTTGTCGTATTTGGATGAACTGAGTGGGATTTCCAGCTGGGAATGTTTCAGTCTGGAAAGCCGTGTGGAAAGGGCTGTGTCTGGTCAGTGAGTGACAGTACCTTCTGTGTGCGGTTGTCACCAATATCCAGGAAAATCGCTTTGGAGCGGTGTGTGGATGATGCTGATCCCATTCCTCTCCTGCTGAGCCTGTAAGGGACACAGCTCGCGGTGTGATGGAGATTCCAAACTGAGATCCTCTGGAGCCCAGCAGTCAACCTG
Source organism: Chiloscyllium plagiosum (assembly GCF_037043375.1). NCBI lineage: Eukaryota > Metazoa > Chordata > Chondrichthyes > Orectolobiformes > Hemiscylliidae > Chiloscyllium > Chiloscyllium plagiosum. The sequence continues at coordinate 4,186,641 of NW_028270150.1, read as the reverse complement.
CTCTCTCACTGTTTAACAACAGTCCCAAGGGTGAGAACGAGCCAGTCTGAGCTGACCACCCCCCCCCCCCCACCCCCACACACACACACAGACACAGAGGCACAGACACACACACAGACACAGAGGCACAGACACAGAGGCACAGACACAGAGGCACAGACACACACACAGACACACACACAGACACAGAGGCACAGACACAGAGACACAAACACACACACAGCGCCTGCAACACTGAGCTGTGCTCACTTGACAATCCATTTGTTTTACACAATATTCTGCTCTTTTCCAGTGTCTAAGTACCTCAGAATCACCATAGCAACATATTAGAGAATTGGAAGCCTCCAGAATTAAATGCTCTGATGACTACATCTCAAGAGGCACTTTAAATGGAGGCTGTTGGACAGATGGAGGTGAACAGGGGAGTCATCTTGAAGAATTGATCAGAGTTTCAGCAGTAAAATTTAGGGTGGTACGGTGGCTAGTGGCTCAGTGGTTAGCACTGCTGCCTCACGGTGCCAGGGACCCAGGATCGATTCCAACCTTGGGTGACTGTGTGGAGTTTGCACATTCTCCCCGTGTCTGTGTGGGTTTCCTCTGGGTGCTCTGGTTTACTGCCATATTCTAAAGATGTGCGGGCCATGCTAAATTACCCAGAGTGTTCAAGTATGTGTTGGTTAGGTGCATTATTCAGGGGTAAATGTAGACTAATAGGGTAGGGGAATGGGTCTGGGAAGGATACTCTTCGGAGGGTTGGTGTGGACTTGTTGGGCCAAATGGCCTGTTTCCACACTTTAAGGGTTCTATCATCACTGTAGGGATTCTGTGTAATTTCTATAAACACATCTCCTCATTGTCAACCTCAGTAAACAATGAACCACAGATTCAGGGGAATTCTGAGGACATGAAAGAAGAGCTCATTAAAGTGAAGAGGTAGGGGGATCCAAGATGGCGGCGACCCAGCAAGTCTGAGTCTACAGTGCTCCTCCCAAGACTTGGGCAAAGTGGGTCACCCACCCCCACCACACTCACCAAATCATTTAAAATAGCTGTTTAATTTAATTAGTTGCTTAGTATTAAATTTAAGCAATTTATTCTTCAGTAAAAATGACCAAAGGGAAGGGAGCCCGCAGCTCTCAGCGAGCAGGACCCCCTCCCCCACCCTCTCCAGCTGCAGCAGAGGTGTCCACAGCCGCCCCGGGGGACTTACTCACGGTGGCGAGCCTCGTGGAAATCATCTCCAAACTCAATGCGAAGATCGACGCCTTCATCGAAGAATCCCGAAATCGATGGGACTCACTCTCGGCCGCGCTGCAGAAGCACGACCGAGACATTAAGGAAATAGAGCGCCGAGTCGGAGGGGCGGAGCTAAAGGCCGCGACCTCCGAAACTACAGCACAATCGGCCGTGGATCAGGTCCGGACTCTCGAACAGCGAGTCCGTACCTTAGAGAATTACATTGACGACCTCGATAATATTCGTTTGCTGGGCCTTCCCGACCGGGAAGAGGAAGGCCAGCTTACAGCGTTCCTCCAGCAGTGGCTGCCACAGCTTTTAAATCTGGAAGCTGGATCAGGCCAGGTAAGGGTGGATTGGGCCTACGGGTCGCAATACGTGGGCCCGGCTCGAACCAGCGCCCACGCCCGGTCCTGTTCCAGCTGCAGAGCTATAGGAAGAGGCAGATACTCCTAGAAGCCTCTACAAATCTTGGAAAAGACCCCCGAGCTATGATCTATAAAAGATCCAAGATCATGTTATTCCAGGACTTTTCCCCAGCTCTGGTCCGAAAGAGGAAGGCATTCGACGAGGCGAAGAAGTGTTTAAGGGACTTAAATATCCCTGAAGAAGGGCTTATGCCCGAAACGTTGATTCTCCTGTTCCCTGGATGCTGCCTGACCTGCTGCGCTTTTCCAGCAACACATTTCCAGCTCTGATCTCCAGCATCTGCAGACCTCACTTTCTCCACTTAAATATTCAGTACTCCTTACGCTACCCAGCGACGCTACGCTTTAACCATGAAGGATCCGTATATAACTTCGGATCGCCGGAAAAGGCTAAGGAATTCTTGGACTCTCTTAGATAAATTGTAAGAGATAATGGACGTTGGTTTGCCTTTCCCCCACTCCGATTTATATCCCCCCCTTGTTTTTTACCTTACTGTTTAATATTATCTTGGGGGGTGGGGATAGGGATTTATTTATTTGTTCTCTACTTAACGATTTTCTCCCCCCCCTTGGTTTTTTTATTATATATATATATATATATATATGCCAGGGGGTTTAATTAATGTTGGTGGGGGGTGGTGGTTACCTTATTCTATTTTACCTCTGTCTCTCAGAGTGGGGTTGTTTTCCCTTGTTATTTTGTATTATTACATTTAATTATTATTTGTTGAGGTTGTAATTTTATAGTTATATATGTTTATACATGGTATTAACATTACCAAATATATCCAGGTGTTGGTGTGGGGGGGGGGGGGGGGGAGGGTGGGGGTAGGGTGCTCACTGTTAACTCTAGCTCTGTAGTATATTTGAATTTTCCTCATCCTATTGAGGAGCGCCTGGGTGAAGGGTGGGTCACTGGTTGGGAGAGGATACGATGGACCTTTGGAAAGGAAGTGACACCCCCTGGGAATAAGGGGGAAAATCTCCATTTAATTACATTTTTTTTTATTTAGAAATAGTTTTTTATTATACTGTTGTGAGTGTATTAGAGAGCCTTTATTTTTGTAAATTTTATATGCTCTATGCTCGGGATGTTCTGGATAGGGTTCCCCCTCCCGAGGGGTCTCGGATTGGCCCAGATGATTATGGTTGATCAGTCGGTTAAAGTGGTGCACCTGGAATGTCAAGGGGAGTAATTCGCCAGTCAAAAGGAAGAAAATATTATCAAATCTTAAGAAGGAAGGAGTTGATATAGCTCTCCTACAGGAGACATACCTGTCGGATAAAGAACACTTGAAATTACGACAGGGCGGATTTGATCAGGCCTTTTTTTCTTCTTTTAGCTCAAAAAGCAGGGGAGTTGTTATTCTTGTTTGGAAGAATTTCCTTTTCAAAATCCTAAAGCAGATAAAAGACGAACCTGGATGATATATTCTGATTAAAGCCCTCATAAATGGAGAGGAATATGGGATTTTAAATTTGTACTGCCCCCCGGCACACCCCTTTAAATTTATAACAGAAGCCTTTTCAAAATTGATGGCTCTCGGTGCCCGTCATATAATTATAGGGGGAGACTTTAATTGTAATATGGATCCGGAAATAGATAGGATTCCAAAGAGTACTGCAGGAGTATCTCCCAGATCTAGACAATTGGTGCATCTGAACAAAGAATTAGGATTAGTAGATGTGTGGAGATGTCTTCATCCACAGGGCAGAGATTTTTCTATTTACTCCAATCCACATAAATGTCATACCAGAATTGATATGTTTTTTGCCCCCTCGATTTTTTTAAATTCCATATCATCCTGTAAAATAGGTAGTATAGCAATTTCCGACCACGCTGCTGTATATATGGAAACTAAGGCGAGGAACAATGGGACATCCCCTCAGCATTGGCGTATGGACCCCTTCCTGATGAAAGATAGTAAATTTGTAAAGTACTTCTCTCAAGAATTTAAAACTTTTTTAGAAATTAATTTAGGTACGGCTAGCAACCCATCAATGATGTGGGAGACCATCAAAACTTACAGGCGAGGTTTGATCATCTCCTACTCAGACCCAGAAAAAATTGAAGGGAGAACAACAGCATCTGCTCGAAGCTCGCTTAAAAGCAGCTGAAACAGCATACACTGATAGACCTTCTATTATTAAATTGCAAAGGATTACGGCTCTTAGGACAGCTCTAAACACCACGCTTACCCAAACAAATAAGAGGGAAATATTATTTGCAAAACAAAGGTTATATGAATTTGGCGACAAACCGGGTAGATACTTAGCATTTCTTGCAAAGAAAAAAAAGGCCCCTCAAACTATCACGTCTATCAAGGAAAGTACGGTTACTTTGACTCATGATCATAAAAAGATTAATGCGATCTTTAGAGAATTTTATTCTGATTTATATAAATCGCAGGATTGTGAAGACAGGACTAGGAGGATGCAATCATTTTTTAAAAATTTGACCTTTCCGGGCCTAACTCCGGAACAGGTATCGGTCTTAAATGCTCCCCTAACAGTCCAAGAAATACTTGACGCAATCAGGCAACTTCAGAGCGGTAAGGCACCGGGCCCAGATGGTTTTCAAGCTGAATTCTATAAAGAATTGACAGGAATAGGACATGTATAACTATGCATATAGTCAGGGCTGTCTCCCCCCTTCGCTGAAAGAGGCGAATATCTCTCTTATCCTTAAAAAAGGAAAGGATCCAGAAGATTGCCCGTCATACAGACCAATATCCTTGCTAAATGTAGATTTTAAAATCCTTTCTAAAACGCTAGCACTGAGACTAGAAAGGGTACTGCCACATATTATAAAGGAGTATCAGACGGGGTTTATTAAGGGCCGTAGATCATCCAATAATATTAGAAGGGTTTTGAATATGATTCAAGCCTGCCATCAGGGAAAGATACCAGGAGTTATAGTCTCATTAGACGCGGAAAAGGCATTCGATAGGGCTGAATGGTCATATTTGTTTTACACATTGGAAAGGTTTGGCGTTGGTCAGGTGTTTACCAAATGGGTCTCAACATTGTATAGTGATCCCAAAGCAGTTGTGGTTACCAATGGATTAGGTTCGGATAGCTTCAGTGTGGGTAGGGGCTGCTGTCAGGGATGTCCCCTCTCGCCATTGTTATTTACGCTAATAATTGAACCACTAGCAGAAGCTATATGGGCTGACCCTAATATAACGGCCACGAGGATTGGTACAGGTAAACATAAAATTACCCTTTACGCAGATGATGTTCTCCTATTCCTCAGTAATCCTCTGATGTCCGTACCTCGCTTAATCCAAGTTATTAATACATTTAGCGCTTTCTCAGGCTACAAAATTAATTTCTCAAAATCGGAGGCTATGCCGATGGGTGGCCTTGCTATGATACCCCACTTAGTGGACGGATCCCATTTTCCCTTTCGGTGGTCCCTGGAGGGTTTCTTATATTTAGGCATTTTTATTACTCCAGTATTTGGTCAGTTGTATAAGGCTAACTTTGTGCATTTACTGGAGAGGATAAGGCAGGACCTCCAGCGATGGGGAGACCTTCCAATTTCCTGGCTAGGTAGAATAGCACTAATTAAAATGAATGTCCTGCCCCGTCTCCTATTCCCTATGAGAATGCTCCCAGTGATGCTGCCGAGGCTGGCACTACGTAAATTATATGGCTGGTTGGGGTTCCTTTATCTGGAATCATAGGCGGCCCCTCATTAAGCTGAAGAAGCTACAGCTTCCACAGGCAAGGGGAGGATTGGGCTTCCCAGCTTTTAGGAAATATCAGTTAAGTTCCCTATTAAGTTACATAGCTGATTGGGTCTTGTCTGACCCACAATCAATCTGGCTGGACATCGAGGCTTCTCAAGTAAAATACCCACTTATTAACCTTTTATTTTGAGACAAGAGGAAAATCATTACAGATCACTGTAAAAACCCTATAATACTAAATACAATCAAGGCTTGGAATATAATGCGGCAAAATGAGGGCAACTCACATAAAACATCCCCCTATGCACCGATAGTGGGAGCATGGGGATTTCAACTGGGTCTTACAGATGCCACTTTTAAACTCTGGAGATCCAGGGGTATCCCATGTCTAGGGGACCTATTTAAAGAAGGGGTCCTGATGTCTTTTGAACAGCTGCATCAGAAATTTGGATTACCTAATGGAGACCTCTATCGATATTTCCAAATTCGAGATTAGATACAGAAGAAGACCACGTTATTAGATAGTCTTTATAAATCAGATAGAGAATGTAGAGTGCTACGACCAATGGGGGTATCTTCCATCAGTACTATTTATCATTTACTACATGATGAAGTATCGGGAGATATGGACAATCTGCTTAAAACATGGGATCAGGATTTGGGACTAGGAATCTCTATAGAAACGTGGAATGACATTTGGGAAAACACCAGAAGAATCACCATCCTTAACAGAACTCAGGCTATCCAGCTGAAGATTCTTCATAGGGCCCATATAGCACCGGATCGATTGGCAAAATTTAAGGCAGGAGCATCTCCAATGTGTCCTAAATGCAAAATAGAGGTGGGCACTCTTGTACATTGCCTATGGATCTGTCATAAGATCCGTAGATATTGGACTAAAGTAGCAAGTACCCTGACAGAAATTTTAGGAACGGAAATTAAAGTGGACCCTGTACCTCTACTTTTGGGCTTTTCGAACTTACCCTCCCTTGAAGTGCACGGGAAGAGATTATTTTCTATTCTCTCTTTCTGTGCAAGGAAAAATATTTTGGTGAACTGGGTGGCTGAGGGCCTGCCTGGACTTTCAAATTGGCACAAAGTAATTATGGAATGTATTCCCCTTGACCTCCTTACAAATATGGTGCACCGAAAGACCGAATTATTTCATAAAATATGGCAGCCCTTCTTGAATTACATGAATACAGATATTTCGGTATCCTAACAAGGGCTTTTATTTAATTGAGATGGCGAACCTGGCCGGTCCGGGTCCCCTTGGGAGAGGAATCCCGCATGAATACGGGTTTTGTTACGATTTGATGTTAACACATTCCGAGCATGTATCTCACGACCCAATTTCTGTGTTATCCATCGTTTTTTTTTACTTTTCTTTCTCTTATTTGAATAATGTAAGAGACTTAATTATACACTCTGGTTAGTTGTAGGTTAGATTAGTAGTTAGTTGAGTTTTGTTTTTTTTTCTTTCTCGGTATTTTTCTTTTGTTAAATTTTGGTTATTATATATTTAAGATTTAATTATATATCAATGTTTGTACTTGAGAGTTTTGTTTATTTTTGTAAACTTGTAAAAATGTTAAATTCCTAATAAAAATATCTATAAAAAAAAGTGAAGAGGTAAATTAAGTTAAAAGAGTTGTCAACAGAGACAGTGACAGATATTGAAGAGGATCTTTCAGAAAACACAAAACAGATAAATTCTAAAGAAATATTTCAAGGCATAAAGCTGCAATGTTGGTTAATTCGAAAAGATTTGAGGTAGCATTAAACTCTCTCAGCGGAGCAGGTAAGGGCTGTTTGGCAGTGGCTGCTTGAAGGCTCGGTGAGGTTTGTTTAACGGTTTAAATTTGAAAGTTTTTTTTAAAAAAAGCGTTGAGCGGACCCGGAAGCTGGTGGAGCACAACCTTACCTGGGTAGGTTTGTTTTCCCCTACCTGGGTAGGTTTGTTTCCCCTTACCTGGGTAGGTTTGTTTCCCTTACCTGGGTAGGTTTGTTTCCCCTTACCTGGGTAGGTTTGTTTTCCCCTTACCTGGGTAGGTTTGTTTTCCCCTTACCTGGGCAGGTTTGTTTTCCCCTTACCTGGGTAGGTTTGTTTCCCCTTACCTGGGTAGGTTTGTTTCCCCTTACCTGGGGAGGCTTGTTTCCCCTACCTGGGTAGGTTTGTTTTCCCCTTACCTGGGTAGGTTTGTTTCCCTTACCTGGGTACATTTGTTTCCCTTACCTGGGTAGGTTTGTTTTCCCCTTACCTGGGTAGGTTTGTTTTCAATTACCTGGGTAGGTTTGTTTCCCCTTACCTGGGTAGGTTTGTTTCCCTTACCTGGGTAGATTTGTTTCCCTTACCTGGGTAGGTTTGTTTCCCCTTACCTGGGTAGGTTTGTTTTCCCCTACCTGGGTAAGTTTGTTTTCCCCTTACCTGGGTAGGTTTGTTTCCCTTACCTGGGTAGGTTTGTTTCCCTTACCTGGGTAGGTTTGTTTTCCCTAACCTGGGTAGGTTTGTTTCCCTTACCTGGGTAGGTTTGTTTTCCCTACCTGGGTAGGTCTGTTTCCCTTACCTGGGTAGGTTTGTTTTCCCCTTATCTGGGTAGGTTTGTTTCCCTTACCTGGGTAGGTTTGTTTCCCCTACCTGGGTAGGTTTGTTTTCCCCTTACCTGGGTAGGTTTGTTTTCCTTACCTGGGTAGATTTGTTTCCCCTTACCTGGGTAGGTTTGTTTTCCCCTTACCTGGGTAGGTTTGTTTCCCCTTACCTGGGTAGGTTTGTTTTCCCCTTACCTGGGTAGGTTTGTTTCCCCTTACCTGGGTAGGTTTGTTTTCCCCTTACCTGGGTAGGTTTGTTTCCCCTTACCTGGGTAGGTTTGTTTCCCTTACCTGGGTAGGTTTGTTTCCCCTTACCTGGGTAGGTTTGTTTCCCCTTACCTGGGTAGGTTTGTTTTCCCCTACCTGGGTAAGTTTGTTTCTCTTACCTGGGTGGGTTTGTTTTCCCCTTACCTGGGTAGGTTTGTTTCCCCTTACCTGGGTAGGTTTGTTTTCCCCTTACCTGGGTAGGTTTGTTTTCCCCTACCTGGGTAAGTTTGTTTTCCCCTTACCTGGGTAGGTTTGTTTCCCCTTACCTGGGTAGGTTTGTTTTCCCCTTACCTGGGTAGGTTTGTTTCCCCTTACCTGGGTAGGTTTGTTTTCCCCTTACCTGGGTAGGTTTGTTTCCCTTACCTGGGTAGGTTTGTTTCCCTTACCTGGGTAGGTTTGTTTCCCCTGACCTGGGTAGGTTTGTTTCCCTTACCTGGGTAGGTTTGTTTCCCCTTACCTGGGTAGGTTTGTTTTCCCCTTACCTGGGTAGGTTTGTTTCCGCTTACCTGGATAGGTTTGTTTCCCCTTACCTGGGTAGGTTTGTTTCCCTTACCTGGGTAGGTTTGTTTCCCCTTACCTGCGTAGGTTTGTTTTCCCCTTACCTGGGTAGGTTTGTTTCCCCGACCTGGGTAGGTTTGTTTCCCCTTACCTGGGTAGGTTTGTTTACCTTACCTGGGTAGGTTTGTTTTCCCCTTACCCGGGTAGGTTTGTTTTCCCCTTACCTGGGTAGGTTTGTTTTCCCTACCTGGGTAGGTTTGTTTCCCCTACCTGGGTAGGTTGGTTTTCCCCTTACCTGGGTAGGTTTGTTTCCCTTACCTGGGTAGGTTTGTTTTCCCCTTACCTGGGTAGGTTTGTTTCCCCTTACCTGGGTAGGTTTGTTTCCCTTACCTGGGAAGGTTTGTTTTCCCCTACCTGGGTAGGTTTGTTTTCCCCTTACCTGGGTAGGTTTGTTTTCCCCTACCTGGGTAGGTTTGTTTTCCCCTAACCTGGGTAGGTTTGTTTTCCCTTACCTGGGTAGGTTTGTTTTCCCCTTACCTGGGTAGGTTTGTTTCCCCTTACCTGGGTAGGTTTGTTTCCCTTACCTGGGTAGGTTTGTTTTCCCCTACCTGGGTAGGTTTGTTTTCCCCTTACCTGGGTAGGTTTGTTTTCCCCTACCTGGGTAGGTTTGTTTTCCCCTTACCTGGGTAGGTTTGTTTCCCTTACCTGGGTAGGTTTGTTTTCTCTTACCTGGGTAGGTTTGTTTTCCCCTTACCTGGGTAGGTTTGTTTTCCCCTTACCTGGGTAGGTTTGTTTTCCCCTAACCGGGGAAGGTTTGTTTTCCCCGACCTGGGTAGGTTTGTTTTCCCCATACCTGGGTAGGTTTGTTTTCCCTTTTCCTGAGTAGGTTTGATTCCATTACCTGGGTAGGTTTGTTTCCCCTACCTGGGTAGGTTTGTTTTCCATACCTGGGTAGGTTTGTTTCCCCTTACCTGGGTAGGTTTGTTCCCCTTACCTGGGTAGGTTTGTTTCCCCTCACCTGGGTAGGTTGGTTTTCCCCTTACCTGGGTAGGTTTGTTTTCCCCTTACCTGGGTAGGTTTGTTTCCCTTACCTGGGTAGGTTTGTTTTCCCCTTACCTGGGTAGGTTTGTTTTCCCCTACCTGGGTAGGTTTGTTTTCCCCTTACCTGGGTAGGTTTGTTTTCCCTTACCTGGGTAGGTTTGTTTTCCCGTTACCTGGGTAGGTTTGTTTCCCCTTACCTGGGTAGGTTTGTTTTCCTTACCTGGGTAGATTTGTTTCCCCTTACCTGGATAGGTTGGTTTTCCCCTTACCTGGGTAGGTTTGTTTCCCCTTACCTGGGTAGGTTTGTTTCCCTTACCTGGGTAGGTTTGTTTTCCCCTTTCCTGCGTAGGTTTGTTTTCCCCTTACCTGGGTAGGTTTGTTTCCCTTACCTGGGTAGGTTTGTTTCCCTTACCTGGGTAGGTTTGTTTTCCCCTTTCCTGGGTAGGTTTGTTTTCCCTACCTTGGTAGGTTTGTTTTCCCTACCTGGGTAGGTTTGTTTTCCTCTTTCCTGGGTAGGTTTGTTTTCCCCGTACCTGGGTAAGTTTGTTTCCCTTCCCTGGGGAGGTTTGTTTTCCCCTTACCTGGGTAGGTTTGATTTCCCCTACCTGGGTCAGTTTGTTTTCCCTTACCTGGGTAGGTTTGTCTTCCCCTTACCTGGGTAGGTTTGTTTCCCTTACCTGGGTAGGTTTGTTTCCCCTTACCTGGGTAGGTTTGTTTCCCTTACCTGGGTAGGTTTGTTTCCCCTTACCTGGGCAGGTTAGTTTTCCCCTTACCTGGGTAGGTTTGTTTCCCTTACCTGGGTAGGTTTGTTTCCCTTACCTGGGTAGGTTTGTTTACCTTACCAGGGTAGGTTTGTTTTCCCCTTACCTGGGTAGGTTTGTTTTCCCCTTTCCTAGGTAGGTTTGTTTTCCCTACCTGGGTAGGTTTGTTTTCCCCTTTCCTGTGTAGGTTTGTTTTCCCTACATGGGTAGGTTTGTTTTCCCCTTACCTGGGTAGGTTTGTTTTCCCCTTACCTGGGTAAGTTTGTTTCCCTTACCTGGGGAGGTTTGTTTTCCCCTTACCTGGGTAGGTTTGTTATCCCCTACCTGGTTAGGTTTGTTTTCCCTTACCTGGGTAGGTTTGTCTTCCCCTTACCTGGGTAGGTTTGTTTTCCCTTACCTGGGTAGGTTTGTTTCCCTTACCTGGGTAGGTTTATTTTCCCCTTACCTGGGTATGTTTGTTTTCCCTTACCTTGGGAGGTTTGTTTCCCTTACCTGGGTAGGTTTGTTTTCCCCTTACCTGGGTAGGTTTGTTTTCCCCTTACCTGGGTAGGTTGGTTTTCCCCTTACCTGGGTAGGTTTGTTTTCCCTTACCTGGGTAGGTTTGTTTTCCCCTTACCTGGGTAGGTTGGTTTTCCCCTTACCTGGGTAGGTTTGTTTCCCTTACCTGGGTAGGTTTGTTTCCCCTTACCTGGGTAGGTTTGTTTCCCTTACCTGGGTAGGTTTGTTTCCACTTACCTGGGTAGGTTTGTTTTCCCCTTACCTGGGTAGGTTTGTTTTCCCTTACCTGGGTAGGTTTGTTTTCCCCTTACCTGGGTAGGTTTGTTTTCCCCGTACTTGGGTAGGTTGGTTTTCCCCTTACCTGGGTAGGTTTGTTTCCCTAACCTGGGTAGGTTTGTTTCCCCTTACCTGGGTAGGTTTGTTTCCCTTACCTGGGTAGGTTTGTTTCCTCTTACCTGGATAGGTTTGTTTTCCCTTACCTGGGTAGGTTTGTTTTCCCCTTACCTGGGTAGGTTGGTTTTCCCCTTACCTGGGTAGGTTTGTTTTCCCCTTACCTGGGTAGGTTTGTTTCCCTTCCCTGGGTAGGTTTGTTTTCCCCTTACCTGGGTAGGTTTGTTTCCCCTTACCTGGGTAGGTTTGTTTTCCCCTTACCTGGGTAGGTTTGTTTTCCCCTTACCTGGGTAGGTTGGTTTTCCCCTTACCTGGGTAGGTTTGTTTTTCCCTACCTGGGTAGGTTTGTTTTCCCCTTACCTGGGTAGGTTTGTTTTCCCTTACCTGGGTAGGTTTGTTTTCCCCTTACCTGGGTAGGTTTGTTTCCCCTTACCTGGGTAGGTTTGTTTCCCTTACCTGGGTAGGTTTGTTTTCCCCAACCTGGGTACGTTTGTTTTCCCCTTACCTGGGTAGGTTTGTTTTCCACTAAACTGGGAAGGTTTGTTTTCCCTTACCTGGGTAGGTTTGTGTTCCCCTTAGCTGGGTAGGTTTGTTTCCCCTTACCTGGGTAGGCTATTTCCCTTACCTGGGTAGGTTTGTTTTCCCCTTACCTGGTTAGGTTTGTTTTCCCCTTACCTGGGTAGGTTTGTTTCCCCTTACCTGGGTAGGTTTGTTTTCCCCTTACCTGGGTAGGTTTGTTTTCCCCTTAGCTGGGTAGGTTTGTTTCCCCTTACCTGGGTAGGTTATTTCCCTTACCTGGGTAGGTTTGTTTTCCCCTTACCTGTTTAGGTTTGTTTTCCCCTTACCTGGGTAGGTTTGTTTCCCCTTACCTGGGTAGGTTTGTTTCCCCTTACCTGGGTAGGTTTGTTTTCCCCTTACCTGGGTAGGTTTGTTTACCTTACCTGGGTAGGTTTGTTTTCCCCTTACCTGGGTAGGTTTGTTATCCCCTTTCCTGGGTAGGTTTGTTTTCCCTACCTGGGTAGGTTTGTTTCCCTTACCTGGGTAGGTTTGTTTTCCCCTTACCTGGGTAGGTTTGTTTTCCCCTTACCTGGGTAGGTTTGTTTCCCCTTACCTGGGCAGGTTTGTTTTCCTTACCTGGGTAGATTTGTTTCCCCTTACCTGGATAGGTTAGTTTTCCCCTTACCTGGGTAGGTTTGTTTCCCCTTACCTGGGTAGGTTTGTTTCCCTTACCTGGGTAGGTTTGTTTTCCCCTTACCTGGGTAGGTTTGTTTTCCCCTTTCCTGGGTAGGTTTGTTTTCCCTACCTGGGTAGGTTTGTTTTCCCCTTACCTGGGTAGGTTTGTTTTCCCCTTTCCTGGGTAGGTTTGTTTTCCCTACATGGGTAGGTTTGTTTTCCCCTTACCTGGGTAGGTTTGTTTTCCCCTTACCTGGGTAAGTTTGTTTCCCTTACCTGGGGAGGTTTGTTTTCCCCTTACCTGGTTAGGTTTGTTATCCCCTACCTGGGTAGGTTTGTTTTCCCTTACCTGGGTCGGTTTGTCTTCCCCTTACCTGGGTAGGTTTGTTTTCCCCTTACCTGGGTAGGTTGGTTTTCCCCTTACCTGGGTAGGTTTGTTTCCCTTACCTGGGTAGGTTTGTTTTCCCCAACCTGGGTACGTTTGTTTTCCCCTTACCTGGGTAGGTTTGTTTTCCACTAAACTGGGAAGGTTTGTTTTCCCTTACCTGGGTAGGTTTGTGTTCCCCTTAGCTGGGTAGGTTTGTTTCCCCTTACCTGGGTAGGCTATTTCCCTTACCTGGGTAGGTTTGTTTTCCCCTTACCTGGTTAGGTTTGTTTTCCCCTTACCTGGGTAGGTTTGTTTCCCCTTACCTGGGTAGGTTTGTTTTCACTTACCTGGGTAGGTTTGTTTTCCCCTTAGCTGGGTAGGTTTGTTTCCCCTTACCTGGGTAGGTTATTTCCCTTACCTGGGTAGGTTTGTTTTCCCCTTACCTGTTTAGGTTTGTTTTCCCCTTACCTGGGTAGGTTTGTTTCCCCTTACCTGGGTAGGTTTGTTTCCCCTTACCTGGGTAGGTTTGTTTTCCCCTTACCTGGGTAGGTTTGTTTACCTTACCTGGGTAGGTTTGTTTTCCCCTTTCCTGGGTAGGTTTGTTATCCCCTTTCCTGGGTAGGTTTGTTTTCCCTACCTGGGTAGGTTTGTTTCCCTTACCTGGGTAGGTTTGTTTTCCCCTTACCTGGGTAGGTTTGTTTTCCCCTTACCTGGGTAGGTTTGTTTCCCCTTACCTGGGTAGGTTTGTTTTCCTTACCTGGGTAGATTTGTTTCCCCTTACCTGGATAGGTTAGTTTTCCCCTTACCTGGGTAGGTTTGTTTCCCCTTACCTGGGTAGGTTTGTTTCCCTTACCTGGGTAGGTTTGTTTTCCCCTTACCTGGGTAGGTTTGTTTTCCCCTTTCCTGGGTAGGTTTGTTTTCCCTACCTGGGTAGGTTTGTTTTCCCCTTACCTGGGTAGGTTTGTTTTCCCCTTTCCTGGGTAGGTTTGTTTTCCCTACATGGGTAGGTTTGTTTTCCCCTTACCTGGGTAGGTTTGTTTTCCCCTTACCTGGGTAAGTTTGTTTCCCTTACCTGGGGAGGTTTGTTTTCCCCTTACCTGGTTAGGTTTGTTATCCCCTACCTGGGTAGGTTTGTTTTCCCTTACCTGGGTCGGTTTGTCTTCCCCTTACCTGGGTAGGTTTGTTTTCCCCTTACCTGGGTAGGTTGGTTTTCCCCTTACCTGGGTAGGTTTGTTTCCCTTACCTGGGTAGGTTTGTTTCCCCTTACCTGGGTAGGTTTGTTTCCCTTACCTGGGTAGGTTTGTTTTACCCTTACCTGGGTAGGTTTGTTTTCCCTTACCTGGGTAGGTTTGTTTTCCCCTTACCTGGGTAGGTTTGTTTTCCCCTTACCTGGGTAGGTTGGTTTTCCCCTTACCTGGGTAGGTTTGTTTCCCTTACCTGGGTAGGTTTGTTTCCCCTTACCTGGGTAGGTTTGTTTCCCTTACCTGGGTAGGTTTGTTTCCCTTACCTGTGTAGGTTTGTTTCACCTTACCTGGGAAGGTTTGTTTTCCCCTTACCTGGATAGGTTTGTTTCCCCTTACCTGGGTAGGTTTGTTTTCCCCTACCTGGGTAGGTTTGTTTTCCCCTTTCCTGTGTAGGTTTGTTTTCCCTACATGGGTAGGTTTGTTTTCCCCTTACCTGGGTAGGTTTGTTTTCCCCTTACCTGGGTAAGTTTGTTTCCCTTACCTGGGGAGGTTTGTTTTCCCCTTACCTGGGTAGGTTTGTTATCCCCTACCTGGTTAGGTTTGTTTTCCCTTACCTGGGTAGGTTTGTCTTCCCCTTACCTGGGTAGGTTTGTTTTCCCTTACCTGGGTAGGTTTGTTTCCCTTACCTGGGTAGGTTTATTTTCCCCTTACCTGGGTATGTTTGTTTTCCCTTACCTTGGGAGGTTTGTTTCCCTTACCTGGGTAGGTTTGTTTTCCCCTTACCTGGGTAGGTTTGTTTTCCCCTTACCTGGGTAGGTTGGTTTTCCCCTTACCTGGGTAGGTTTGTTTTCCCTTACCTGGGTAGGTTTGTTTTCCCCTTACCTGGGTAGGTTGGTTTTCCCCTTACCTGGGTAGGTTTGTTTCCCTTACCTGGGTAGGTTTGTTTCCCCTTACCTGGGTAGGTTTGTTTCCCTTACCTGGGTAGGTTTGTTTCCACTTACCTGGGTAGGTTTGTTTTCCCCTTACCTGGGTAGGTTTGTTTTCCCTTACCTGGGTAGGTTTGTTTTCCCCTTACCTGGGTAGGTTTGTTTTCCCCTTACTTGGGTAGGTTGGTTTTCCCCTTACCTGGGTAGGTTTGTTTCCCTAACCTGGGTAGGTTTGTTTCCCCTTACCTGGGTAGGTTTGTTTCCCTTACCTGGGTAGGTTTGTTTCCCCTTACCTGGATAGGTTTGTTTTCCCTTACCTGGGTAGGTTTGTTTTCCCCTTACCTGGGTAGGTTGGTTTTCCCCTTACCTGGGTAGGTTTGTTTTCCCCTTACCTGGGTAGGTTTGTTTCCCTTCCCTGGGTAGGTTTGTTTTCCCCTTACCTGGGTAGGTTTGTTTCCCCTTACCTGGGTAGGTTTGTTTTCCCCTTACCTGGGTAGGTTTGTTTTCCCCTTACCTGGGTAGGTTGGTTTTCCCCTTACCTGGGTAGGTTTGTTTTTCCCTACCTGGGTAGGTTTGTTTTCCCCTTACCTGGGTAGGTTTGTTTTCCCTTACCTGGGTAGGTTTGTTTTCCCCTTACCTGGGTAGGTTTGTTTCCCCTTACCTGGGTAGGTTTGTTTCCCTTACCTGGGTAGGTTTGTTTTCCCCAACCTGGGTACGTTTGTTTTCCCCTTACCTGGGTAGGTTTGTTTTCCACTAAACTGGGAAGGTTTGTTTTCCCTTACCTGGGTAGGTTTGTGTTCCCCTTAGCTGGGTAGGTTTGTTTCCCCTTACCTGGGTTGGCTATTTCTCTTACCTGGGTAGGTTTGTTTTCCCCTTACCTGGTTAGGTTGTTTTCCCCTTACCTGGGTAGGTTTGTTTCCCCTTACCTGGGTAGGTTTGTTTTCACTTACCTGGGTTGGTTTGTTTTCCCCTTAGCTGGGTAGGTTTGTATCCCCTTACCTGGGTAAGTTATTTCCCTTACCTGGGTAGGTTTGTTTTCCCCTTACCTGTTTAGGTTTGTTTTCCCCTTACCTGGGTAGGTTTGTTTCCCCTTACCTGGGTAGGTTTGTTTCCCCTTACCTGGGTAGGTTTGTTTTCCCCTTACCTGGGTAGGTTTGTTTACCTTACCTGGGTAGGTTTGTTTTCCCCTTACCTGGGTAGGTTTGTTATCCCCTTTCCTGGGTAGGTTTGTTTTCCCTACCTGGGTAGGTTTGTTTCCCTTACCTGGGTAGGTTTGTTTTCCCCTTACCTGGGTAGGTTTGTTTTCCCCTTACCTGGGTAGGTTTGTTTCCCCTTACCTGGGTAGGTTTGTTTTCCTTACCTGGGTAGATTTGTTTCCCCTTACCTGGATAGGTTAGTTTTCCCCTTACCTGGGTAGGTTTGTTTCCCCTTACCTGGGTAGGTTTGTTTCCCTTACCTGTGTAGGTTTGTTTTCCCCTTACCTGGGTAGGTTTGTTTTCCCCTTTCCTGGGTAGGTTTGTTTTCCCTACCTGGGTAGGTTTGTTTTCCCCTTGCCTGGGTAGGTTTGTTTTCCCCTTTCCTGGGTAGGTTTGTTTTCCCTACATGGGTAGGTTTGTTTTCCCCTTACCTGGGTAGGTTTGTTTTCCCCTTACCTGGGTAAGTTTGTTTCCCTTACCTGGGGAGGTTTGTTTTCCCCTTACCTGGTTAGGTTTGTTATCCCCTACCTGGGTAGGTTTGTTTTCCCTTACCTGGGTCGGTTTGTCTTCCCCTTACCTGGGTAGGTTTGTTTTCCCCTTACCTGGGTAGGTTGGTTTTCCCCTTACCTGGGTAGGTTTGTTTCCCTTACCGGGTAGCTTTGTTTCCCCTTACCTGGGTAGGTTTGTTTCCCTTACCTGGGTAGGTTTGTTTTACCCTTACCTGGGTAGGTTTGTTTTCCCTTACCTGGGTAGGTTTGTTTTCCCCTTACCTGGGTAGGTTTGTTTTCCCCTTACCTGGGTAGGTTGGTTTTCCCCTTACCTGGGTAGGTTTGTTTCCCTTACCTGGGTAGGTTTGTTTCCCCTTACCTGGGTAGGTTTGTTTCCCTTACCTGGGTAGGTTTGTTTTCCCCTTACCTGGGTAGGTTTGTTTTCCCCTTACCTGGGTAGGTTGGTTTCCCTTACCTGGGTAGGTTTGTTTCCCCTTACCTGGGTAGGTTTGTTTCCCTTACCTGGGTAGATTTGTTTTCCCTTACCTGGGTACGTTTGTTTTCCCCTTACCTGGGTAGGTAGGTTTTCCCCTTACCTGGGTAGGTTTGTTTTCCCCTTACCTGGGTAGGTTTGTTTCCCTTACCTGGGTAGGTTTGTTTTCCCATTACCTGGGTAGGTTTGTTTTCCCCTTACCTGGGTAGGTTTGTTTTCCCCTTACCTGGGTAGGTTGGTTTTCCCCTTACCTGGGTAGGTTTGTTTCCCTTACCTAGGTAGGTTTGTTTTCCCCTTACCTGGGTAGGTTTGTTTTCCCCTACCTGGGTAAGTTTGTTTTCCCCTTACCTGGGTAGGTTTGTTTCCCTTACCTGGGTAGGTTTGTTTCCCTTACCTGAGTAGGTTTGTTTTCCCTTACCTGGGTAGGTTTGTTTTCCCCTTACCTGGGTAGGTTTGTTTCCCTTACCTGGGTAGGTTTGTTTTCCTTACCTGGGTAGGTTTGTTTCCGCTTACCTGGATAGGTTTGTTTCCCCTTACCTGGGTAGGTTTGTTTCCCTTACCTGGGTAGGTTTGTTTTCCTTACCTGGGTAGATTTGTTTCCCCTTACCTGCGTAGGTTTGTTTTCCCCTTACCTGGGTAGGTTTGTTTCCCCTACCTGGGTAGGTTTGTTTCCCCTTACCTGGGTAGGTTTGTTTACCTGACCTGGGTAGGTTTGTTTTCCCCTTACCCGGGTAGGTTTGTTTTCCCCTTACCTGGGTAGGTTTGTTTTCCCTACCTGGGTAGGTTTGTTTCCCCTACCTGGGTAGGTTGGTTTTCCCCTTACCTGGGTAGGTTTGTTTCCCTTACCTGGGTAGGTTTGTTTTCCCCTTACCTGGGTAGGTTTGTTTTCCCCTTACCTGGGTAGGTTTGTTTCCCCTTACCTGGGTAGGTTTGTTTCCCTTACCTGGGAAGGTTTGTTTTCCCCTACCTGGGTAGGTTTGTTTTCCCCTTACCTGGGTAGGTTTGTTTTCCCCTACCTGGGTAGGTTTGTTTTCCCCTAACCTGGGTAGGTTTGTTTTCCCTTACCTGGGTAGGTTTGTTTTCCCCTTACCTGGGTAGGTTTGTTTCCCCTTACCTGGATAGGTTTGTTTCCCTTACCTGGGTAGGTTTGTTTTCCCCTACCTGGGTAGGTTTGTTTTCCCCTTACCTGGGTAGGTTTGTTTTCCCCTACCTGGGTAGGTTTGTTTTCCCCTTACCTGGGTAGGTTTGTTTCCCTTACCTGGGTAGGTTTGTTTTCTCTTACCTGGGTAGGTTTGTTTTCCCCTTACCTGGGTAGGTTTGTTTTCCCCTTACCTGGGTAGGTTTGTTTTCCCCTAACCGGGGAAGGTTTGTTTTCCCCGACCTGGGTAGGTTTGTTTTCCCCATACCTGGGTAGGTTTGTTTTCCCTTTACCTGGGTAGGTTTGTTTCCATTACCTGGGTAGGTTTGTTTCCCCTACCTGGGTAAGTTTGTTTTCCATACCTGGGTAGGTTTGTTTCCCCTTACCTGGGTAGGTTTGTTCCCCTTACCTGGGTAGGTTTGTTTCCCCTCACCTGGGTAGGTTTGTTTTCCCCGACCTGGGTAGGTTTGTTTTCCTTACCTGGGTAGGTTTGTTTTCCCCTTACCTGGGTAGGTTTGTTTTCCCCAACCTGGGTAGGTTTGTTTTCCCTTACCTGGGTAGGTTTGTTTTCCCCTTACCTGGGTAGGTTGGTTTTCCCCTTACCTGGGTAGGTTTGTTTTCCCCTTACCTGGGTAGGTTTGTTTCCCTTACCTGGGTAGGTTTGTTTTCCCCTTACCTGGGTAGGTTTGTTTTCCCCTACCTGGGTAGGTTTGTTTTCCCCTTACCTGGGTAGGTTTGTTTTCCCTTACCTGGGTAGGTTTGTTTTCCCGTTACCTGGGTAGGTTTGTTTCCCCTTACCTGGGTAGGTTTGTTTTCCTTACCTGGGTAGATTTGTTTCCCCTTACCTGGATAGGTTGGTTTACCCCTTACCTGGGTAGGTTTGTTTCCCCTTACCTGGGTAGGTTTGTTTCCCTTACCTGGGTAGGTTTGTTTTCCCCTTTCCTGCGTAGGTTTGTTTTCCCCTTACCTGGGTAGGTTTGTTTCCCTTACCTGGGTAGGTTTGTTTCCCTTACCTGGGTAGGTTTGTTTTCCCCTTTCCTGGGTAGGTTTGTTTTCCCTACCTTGGTAGGTTTGTTTTCCCTACCTGGGTCGGTTTGTTTTCCTCGTTCCTGGGTAGGTTTGTTTTCCCCGTACCTGGGTAAGTTTGTTTCCCTTCCCTGGGGAGGTTTGTTTTCCCCTTACCTGGGTAGGTTTGATTTCCCCTACCTGGGTCAGTTTGTTTTCCCTTACCTGGGTAGGTTTGTCTTCCCCTTACCTGGGTAGGTTTGTTTCCCTTACCTGGGTAGGTTTGTTTCCCCTTACCTGGGTAGGTTTGTTTCCCTTACCTGGGTAGGTTTGTTTCCCCTTACCTGGGCAGGTTAGTTTTCCCCTTACCTGGGTAGGTTTGTTTCCCTTACCTGGGTAGGTTTGTTTCCCTTACCTGGGTAGGTTTGTTTACCTTACCAGGGTAGGTTTGTTTTCCCCTTACCTGGGTAGGTTTGTTTTCCCCTTTCCTAGGTAGGTTTGTTTTCCCTACCTGGGTAGGTTTGTTTTCCCCTTTCCTGTGTAGGTTTGTTTTCCCTACATGGGTAGGTTTGTTTTCCCCTTACCTGGGTAGGTTTGTTTTCCCCTTACCTGGGTAAGTTTGTTTCCCTTACCTGGGGAGGTTTGTTTTCCCCTTACCTGGGTAGGTTTGTTATCCCCTACCTGGTTAGGTTTGTTTACCCTTACCTGGGTAGGATTGTCTTCCCCTTACCTGGGTAGGTTTGTTTTCCCTTACCTGGGTAGGTTTGTTTCCCTTACCTGGGTTGGTTTATTTTCCCCTTACCTGGGTATGTTTGTTTTCCCTTACCTTGGGAGGTTTGTTTCCCTTACCTGGGTAGGTTTGTTTTCCCCTTACCTGGGTAGGTTTGTTTTCCCCTTACCTGGGTAGGTTGGTTTTCCCCTTACCTGGGTAGGTTTGTTTTCCCTTACCTGGGTAGGTTTGTTTTCCCCTTACCTGGGTAGGTTGGTTTTCCCCTTACCTGGGTAGGTTTGTTTCCCTTACCTGGGTAGGTTTGTTTCCCCTTACCTGGGTAGGTTTGTTTCCCTTACCTGGGTAGGTTTGTTTCCACTTACCTGGGTAGGTTTGTTTTCCCCTTACCTGGGTAGGTTTGTTTTCCCTTACCTGGGTAGGTTTGTTTTCCCCTTACCTGGGTAGGTTTGTTTTCCCCTTACTTGGGTAGGTTGGTTTTCCCCTTACCTGGGTAGGTTTGTTTCCCTAACCTGGGTAGGTTTGTTTCCCCTTACCTGGGTAGGTTTGTTTCCCTTACCTGGGTAGGTTTGTTTCCCCTTACCTGGATAGGTTTGTTTTCCCTTACCTGGGTAGGTTTGTTTCCCCTTACCTGGGTAGGTTGGTTTTCCCCTTACCTGGGTAGGTTTGTTTTCCCCTTACCTGGGTAGGTTTGTTTCCCTTCCCTGGGTAGGTTTGTTTTCCCCTTACCTGGGTAGGTTTGTTTCCCCTTACCTGGGTAGGTTTGTTTTCCCCTTACCTGGGTAGGTTTGTTTTCCCCTTACCTGGGTAGGTTGGTTTTCCCCTTACCTGGGTAGGTTTGTTTTTCCCTACCTGGGTAGGTTTGTTTTCCCCTTACCTGGGTAGGTTTGTTTCCCCTTACCTGGGTAGGTTTGTTTTCACTTACCTGGGTTGGTTTGTTTTCCCCTTAGCTGGGTAGGTTTGTATCCCCTTACCTGGGTAAGTTATTTCCCTTACCTGGGTAGGTTTGTTTTCCCCTTACCTGTTTAGGTTTGTTTTCCCCTTACCTGGGTAGGTTTGTTTCCCCTTACCTGGGTAGGTTTGTTTCCCCTTACCTGGGTAGGTTTGTTTTCCCCTTACCTGGGTAGGTTTGTTTACCTTACCTGGGTAGGTTTGTTTTCCCCTTACCTGGGTAGGTTTGTTATCCCCTTTCCTGGGTAGGTTTGTTTTCCCTACCTGGGTAGGTTTGTTTCCCTTACCTGGGTAGGTTTGTTTTCCCCTTACCTGGGTAGGTTTGTTTTCCCCTTACCTGGGTAGGTTTGTTTCCCCTTACCTGGGTAGGTTTGTTTTCCTTACCTGGGTAGATTTGTTTCCCCTTACCTGGATAGGTTAGTTTTCCCCTTACCTGGGTAGGTTTGTTTCCCCTTACCTGGGTAGGTTTGTTTCCCTTACCTGTGTAGGTTTGTTTTCCCCTTACCTGGGTAGGTTTGTTTTCCCCTTTCCTGGGTAGGTTTGTTTTCCCTACCTGGGTAGGTTTGTTTTCCCCTTGCCTGGGTAGGTTTGTTTTCCCCTTTCCTGGGTAGGTTTGTTTTCCCTACATGGGTAGGTTTGTTTTCCCCTTACCTGGGTAGGTTTGTTTTCCCCTTACCTGGGTAAGTTTGTTTCCCTTACCTGGGGAGGTTTGTTTTCCCCTTACCTGGTTAGGTTTGTTATCCCCTACCTGGGTAGGTTTGTTTTCCCTTACCTGGGTCGGTTTGTCTTCCCCTTACCTGGGTAGGTTTGTTTTCCCCTTACCTGGGTAGGTTGGTTTTCCCCTTACCTGGGTAGGTTTGTTTCCCTTACCGGGTAGGTTTGTTTCCCCTTACCTGGGTAGGTTTGTTTCCCTTACCTGGGTAGGTTTGTTTTACCCTTACCTGGGTAGGTTTGTTTTCCCTTACCTGGGTAGGTTTGTTTTCCCCTTACCTGGGTAGGTTTGTTTTCCCCTTACCTGGGTAGGTTGGTTTTCCCCTTACCTGGGTAGGTTTGTTTCCCTTACCTGGGTAGGTTTGTTTCCCCTTACCTGGGTAGGTTTGTTTCCCTTACCTGGGTAGGTTTGTTTCCCCTTACCTGGGTAGGTTTGTTTTCCCCTTACCTGGGTAGGTTTGTTTTCCCCTTACCTGGGTAGGTTGGTTTCCCTTACCTGGGTAGGTTTGTTTCCCCTTACCTGGGTAGGTTTGTTTCCCTTACCTGGGTAGATTTGTTTTCCCTTACCTGGGTACGTTTGTTTTCCCCTTACCTGGGTAGGTAGGTTTTCCCCTTACCTGGGTAGGTTTGTTTTCCCCTTACCTGGGTAGGTTTGTTTCCCTTACCTGGGTAGGTTTGTTTTCCCATTACCTGGGTAGGTTTGTTTTCCCCTTACCTGGGTAGGTTTGTTTTCCCCTTACCTGGGTAGGTTGGTTTTCCCCTTACCTGCGTAGGTTTGTTTTCCCCTTACCTGGGTAGGTTTGTTTCCCTTACCTAGGTAGGTTTGTTTTCCCCTTACCTGGGTAGGTTTGTTTTCCCCTACCTGGGTAAGTTTGTTTTCCCCTTACCTGGGTAGGTTTGTTTCCCTTACCTGGGTAGGTTTGTTTCCCTTACCTGAGTAGGTTTGTTTTCCCTTACCTGGGTAGGTTTGTTTTCCCCTTACCTGGGTAGGTTTGTTTCCCTTACCTGGGTAGGTTTGTTTTCCTTACCTGGGTAGGTTTGTTTCCGCTTACCTGGATAGGTTTGTTTCCCCTTACCTGGGTAGGTTTGTTTCCCTTACCTGGGTAGGTTTGTTTTCCTTACCTGGGTAGATTTGTTTCCCCTTACCTGCGTAGGTTTGTTTTCCCCTTACCTGGGTAGGTTTGTTTCCCCTACCTGGGTAGGTTTGTTTCCCCTTACCTGGGTAGGTTTGTTTACCTGACCTGGGTAGGTTTGTTTTCCCCTTACCCGGGTAGGTTTGTTTTCCCCTTACCTGGGTAGGTTTGTTTTCCCTACCTGGGTAGGTTTGTTTCCCCTACCTGGGTAGGTTGGTTTTCCCCTTACCTGGGTAGGTTTGTTTCCCTTACCTGGGTAGGTTTGTTTTCCCCTTACCTGGGTAGGTTTGTTTTCCCCTTACCTGGGTAGGTTTGTTTCCCCTTACCTGGGTAGGTTTGTTTCCCTTACCTGGGAAGGTTTGTTTTCCCCTACCTGGGTAGGTTTGTTTTCCCCTTACCTGGGTAGGTTTGTTTTCCCCTACCTGGGTAGGTTTGTTTTCCCCTAACCTGGGTAGGTTTGTTTTCCCTTACCTGGGTAGGTTTGTTTTCCCCTTACCTGGGTAGGTTTGTTTCCCCTTACCTGGATAGGTTTGTTTCCCTTACCTGGGTAGGTTTGTTTTCCCCTACCTGGGTAGGTTTGTTTTCCCCTTACCTGGGTAGGTTTGTTTTCCCCTACCTGGGTAGGTTTGTTTTCCCCTTACCTGGGTAGGTTTGTTTCCCTTACCTGGGTAGGTTTGTTTTCTCTTACCTGGGTAGGTTTGTTTTCCCCTTACCTGGGTAGGTTTGTTTTCCCCTTACCTGGGTAGGTTTGTTTTCCCCTAACCGGGGAAGGTTTGTTTTCCCCGACCTGGGTAGGTTTGTTTTCCCCATACCTGGGTAGGTTTGTTTTCCCTTTACCTGGGTAGGTTTGTTTCCATTACCTGGGTAGGTTTGTTTCCCCTACCTGGGTAAGTTTGTTTTCCATACCTGGGTAGGTTTGTTTCCCCTTACCTGGGTAGGTTTGTTCCCCTTACCTGGGTAGGTTTGTTTCCCCTCACCTGGGTAGGTTTGTTTTCCCCGACCTGGGTAGGTTTGTTTTCCTTACCTGGGTAGGTTTGTTTTCCCCTTACCTGGGTAGGTTTGTTTTCCCCAACCTGGGTAGGTTTGTTTTCCCTTACCTGGGTAGGTTTGTTTTCCCCTTACCTGGGTAGGTTGGTTTTCCCCTTACCTGGGTAGGTTTGTTTTCCCCTTACCTGGGTAGGTTTGTTTCCCTTACCTGGGTAGGTTTGTTTTCCCCTTACCTGGGTAGGTTTGTTTTCCCCTACCTGGGTAGGTTTGTTTTCCCCTTACCTGGGTAGGTTTGTTTTCCCTTACCTGGGTAGGTTTGTTTTCCCGTTACCTG
This sequence comes from Chiloscyllium plagiosum, assembly GCF_037043375.1. Classification (NCBI taxonomy): domain Eukaryota; kingdom Metazoa; phylum Chordata; class Chondrichthyes; order Orectolobiformes; family Hemiscylliidae; genus Chiloscyllium; species Chiloscyllium plagiosum. Next base: position 4,162,425 of record NW_028270150.1, on the reverse strand, counting down.
GGTAGGTTTGTTTCCCCTTACCTGGGTAGGTTTGTTTTCCTTACCTGGGTAGATTTGTTTCCCCTTACCTGGATAGGTTGGTTTACCCCTTACCTGGGTAGGTTTGTTTCCCCTTACCTGGGTAGGTTTGTTTCCCTTACCTGGGTAGGTTTGTTTTCCCCTTTCCTGCGTAGGTTTGTTTTCCCCTTACCTGGGTAGGTTTGTTTCCATTACCTGGGTAGGTTTGTTTCCCTTACCTGGGTAGGTTTGTTTTCCCCTTTCCTAGGTAGGTTTGTTTTCCCTACCTTGGTAGGTTTGTTTTCCCTACCTGGGTCGGTTTGTTTTCCTCGTTCCTGGGTAGGTTTGTTTTCCCCGTACCTGGGTAAGTTTGTTTCCCTTCCCTGGGGAGGTTTGTTTTCCCCTTACCTGGGTAGGTTTGATTTCCCCTACCTGGGTCAGTTTGTTTTCCCTTACCTGGGTAGGTTTGTCTTCCCCTTACCTGGGTAGGTTTGTTTCCCTTACCTGGGTAGGTTTGTTTCCCCTTACCTGGGTAGGTTTGTTTCCCTTACCTGGGTAGGTTTGTTTCCCCTTACCTGGGCAGGTTAGTTTTCCCCTTACCTGGGTAGGTTTGTTTCCCTTACCTGGGTAGGTTTGTTTCCCTTACCTGGGTAGGTTTGTTTACCTTACCAGGGTAGGTTTGTTTTCCCCTTACCTGGGTAGGTTTGTTTTCCCCTTTCCTAGGTAGGTTTGTTTTCCCTACCTGGGTAGGTTTGTTTTCCCCTTTCCTGTGTAGGTTTGTTTTCCCTACATGGGTAGGTTTGTTTTCCCCTTACCTGGGTAGGTTTGTTTTCCCCTTACCTGGGTAAGTTTGTTTCCCTTACCTGGGGAGGTTTGTTTTCCCCTTACCTGGGTAGGTTTGTTATCCCCTACCTGGTTAGGTTTGTTTACCCTTACCTGGGTAGGATTGTCTTCCCCTTACCTGGGTAGGTTTGTTTTCCCTTACCTGGGTAGGTTTGTTTCCCTTACCTGGGTTGGTTTATTTTCCCCTTACCTGGGTATGTTTGTTTTCCCTTACCTTGGGAGGTTTGTTTCCCTTACCTGGGTAGGTTTGTTTTCCCCTTACCTGGGTAGGTTGGTTTTCCCCTTACCTGGGTAGGTTTGTTTTCCCTTACCTGGGTAGGTTTGTTTTCCCCTTACCTGGGTAGGTTGGTTTTCCCCTTACCTGGGTAGGTTTGTTTCCCTTACCTGGGTAGGTTTGTTTCCCCTTACCTGGGTAGGTTTGTTTCCCTTACCTGGGTAGGTTTGTTTCCACTTACCTGGGTAGGTTTGTTTTCCCCTTACCTGGGTAGGTTTGTTTTCCCTTACCTGGGTAGGTTTGTTTTCCCCTTACCTGGGTAGGTTTGTTTTCCCCTTACTTGGGTAGGTTGGTTTTCCCCTTACCTGGGTAGGTTTGTTTCCCTAACCTGGGTAGGTTTGTTTCCCCTTACCTGGGTAGGTTTGTTTCCCTTACCTGGGTAGGTTTGTTTCCCCTTACCTGGATAGGTTTGTTTTCCCTTACCTGGGTAGGTTTGTTTCCCCTTACCTGGGTAGGTTGGTTTTCCCCTTACCTGGGTAGGTTTGTTTTCCCCTTACCTGGGTAGGTTTGTTTCCCTTCCCTGGGTAGGTTTGTTTTCCCCTTACCTGGGTAGGTTTGTTTCCCCTTACCTGGGTAGGTTTGTTTTCCCCTTACCTGGGTAGGTTTGTTTTCCCCTTACCTGGGTAGGTTGGTTTTCCCCTTACCTGGGTAGGTTTGTTTTCCCCTTACCTGGGTAGGTTTGTTTTCCCTTACCTGGGTAGGTTTGTTTTCCCCTTACCTGGGTAGGTTTGTTTCCCCTTACCTGGGTAGGTTTGTTTCCCTTACCTGGGTAGGTTTGTTTTCCCCAACCTGGGTACGTTTGTTTTCCCCTTACCTGGGTAGGTTTGTTTTCCACTAAACTGGGAAGGTTTGTTTTCCCTTACCTGGGTAGGTTTGTGTTCCCCTTAGCTGGGTAGGTTTGTTTCCCCTTACCTGGGTAGGCTATTTCCCTTACCTGGGTAGGTTTGTTTTCCCCTTACCTGGTTAGGTTTGTTTTCCCCTTACCTGGGTAGGTTTGTTTCCCCTTACCTGGGTAGGTTTGATTTTACTTACCTGGGTAGGTTTGTTTTCCCCTTAGCTGGGTAGGTTTGTTTCCCCTTACCTGGGTAGGTTATTTCCCTTACCTGGGTAGGTTTGTTATCCCCTTACCTGTTTAGGTTTGTTTTCCCCTTACCTGGGTAGGTTTGTTTCCCCTTACCTGGGTAGGTTTGTTTCTCTTACCTGGGTAGGTTTGTTTTCCCCTTACCTGGGTAGGTTTGTTTACCTTACCTGGGTAGGTTTGTTTTCCCCTTACCTGGGTAGGTTTGTTATCCCCTTTCCTGGGTAGGTTTGTTTTCCCTACCTGGGTAGGTTTGTTTCCCTTACCTTGGTAGGTTTGTTTTCCCCTTACCTGGGTAGGTTTGTTTTCCCCTTACCTGGGTAGGTTTGTTTCCCCTTACCTGGGTAGGTTTGTTTTCCCCTTACCTGGGTAGGTTTGTTTCCCCTTACCTGGGTAGGTTTGTTTCCCTTACCTGGGTAGGTTTGTTTTCCCCTTCCCTGGGTAGGTTTGTTTTCCCCTTTCCGGGGTAGGTTTGTTTTCCCTACCTGGGTAGGTTTGTTTTCCCCTTACCTGGGTAGGTTTGTTTTCCCCTTTCCTGGGTAGGTTTGTTTTCCCTACATGGGTAGGTTTGTTTTCCCCTTACCTGGGTAGGTTTGTTTTCCCCTTACCTGGGTAAGTTTGTTTCCCTTACCTGGGGAGGTTTGTTTTCCCCTTACCTGGGTAGGTTTGTTATCCCCTTACCTGGGTAGGTTTGTTTTCCCTTACCTGGGTCGGTTTGTCTTCCCCTTACCTGGGTAGGTTTGTTTTCCCTTACCTGGGTAGGTTTGTTTCCCTTACCTGGGTTGGTTTGTTTTCCCCTTACCTGGGTAGGTTTGTTTTCCCTTACCTTGGGAGGTTTGTTTCCCTTACCTGGGTAGGTTTGTTTTCACCTTACCTGGGTAGGTTTTTTTTCCCGTACCTGGGTAGGTTTGTTTTCCCCTTACCTGGGTAGGCTTGTTTCCCTTACCTGGGTAGGTTTGTTTTACCCTTACCTGGGTAGGTTTGTTTTCCCTTACCTGGGTAGGTTTGTTTTCCCCTTACCTGGGTAGGTTTGTTTTCCCCTTACCTGGGTAGGTTGGTTTTCCCCTTACCTGGGTAGGTTTGTTTCCCCTTACCTGGGTAGGTTTGTTTACCTTAGCTGGGTAGGTTTGTTTCCCTTACCTGGGTAGGTTTGTTTCCCCTTACCTGGGTAGGTTTGTTTTCCCCTTACCTGGGTAGGTTTGTTTTCCCCTTACCTGGGTAGGTTTGTTTCCCTTACCTGGGTAGGTTTGTTTTCCCTTACCTGGGTACGTTTGTTTTCCCCTTACCTGGGTAGGTAGGTTTTCCCCTTACCTGGGTAGGTTTGTTTTCCCCTTACCTGGGTAGGTTGGTTTTCCCCTTACCTGGGTAGGTTTGTTTCCCTTACCTGGGTAGGTTTGTTTCCCCTTACCTGGGTAGGTTTGTTTCCCTTACCTGGGTAGGTTTGTTTCCACTTACCTGGGTAGGTTTGTTTTCCCCTTACCTGGGTAGGTTTGTTTTCCCTTACCTGGGTAGGTTTGTTTTCCCCTTACCTGGGTAGGTTTGTTTTCCCCTTACTTGGGTAGGTTGGTTTTCCCCTTACCTGGGTAGGTTTGTTTCCCTAACCTGGGTAGGTTTGTTTCCCCTTACCTGGGTAGGTTTGTTTCCCTTACCTGGGTAGGTTTGTTTCCCCTTACCTGGATAGGTTTGTTTTCCCTTACCTGGGTAGGTTTGTTTCCCCTTACCTGGGTAGGTTGGTTTTCCCCTTACCTGGGTAGGTTTGTTTTCCCCTTACCTGGGTAGGTTTGTTTCCCTTCCCTGGGTAGGTTTGTTTTCCCCTTACCTGGGTAGGTTTGTTTCCCCTTACCTGGGTAGGTTTGTTTTCCCCTTACCTGGGTAGGTTTGTTTTCCCCTTACCTGGGTAGGTTGGTTTTCCCCTTACCTGGGTAGGTTTGTTTTCCCCTTACCTGGGTAGGTTTGTTTTCCCTTACCTGGGTAGGTTTGTTTTCCCCTTACCTGGGTAGGTTTGTTTCCCCTTACCTGGGTAGGTTTGTTTCCCTTACCTGGGTAGGTTTGTTTTCCCCAACCTGGGTACGTTTGTTTTCCCCTTACCTGGGTAGGTTTGTTTTCCACTAAACTGGGAAGGTTTGTTTTCCCTTACCTGGGTAGGTTTGTGTTCCCCTTAGCTGGGTAGGTTTGTTTCCCCTTACCTGGGTAGGCTATTTCCCTTACCTGGGTAGGTTTGTTTTCCCCTTACCTGGTTAGGTTTGTTTTCCCCTTACCTGGGTAGGTTTGTTTCCCCTTACCTGGGTAGGTTTGTTTTGACTTACCTGGGTAGGTTTGTTTTCCCCTTAGCTGGGTAGGTTTGTTTCCCCTTACCTGGGTAGGTTATTTCCCTTACCTGGGTAGGTTTGTTTTACCCTTACGTGTTTAGGTTTGTTTTCCCCTTACCTGGGTAGGTTTGTTTCCCCTTACCTGGGTAGGTTTGTTTCCCTTACCTGGGTAGGTTTGTTTTCCCCTTACCTGGGTAGGTTTGTTTACCTTACCTGGGTAGGTTTGTTTTCCCCTTACCTGGGTAGGTTTGTTATCCCCTTTCCTGGGTAGGTTTGTTTTCCCTACCTGGGTAGGTTTGTTTCCCTTACCTGGGTAGGTTTGTTTTCCCCTTACCTGGGTAGGTTTGTTTTCCCCTTACCTGGGTAGGTTTGTTTCCCCTTACCTGGGTAGGTTTGTTTTCCTTACCTGGGTAGATTTGTTTCCCCTTACCTGGATAGGTTAGTTTTCCCCTTACCTGGGTAGGTTTGTTTCCCCTTACCTGGGTAGGTTTGTTTCCCTTACCTGGGTAGGTTTGTTTTCCCCTTACCTGGGTAGGTTTGTTTTCCCCTTTCCGGGGTAGGTTTGTTTTCCCTACCTGGGTAGGTTTGTTTTCCCCTTACCTGGGTAGGTTTGTTTTCCCCTTTCCTGGGTAGGTTTGTTTTCCCTACATGGGTAGGTTTGTTTTCCCCTTACCTGGGTAGGTTTGTTTTCCCCTTACCTGGGTAAGTTTGTTTCCCTTCCCTGGGGAGGTTTGTTTTCCCCTTACCTGGGTAGGTTTGTTTTCCCTTACCTGGGTCGGTTTGTCTTCCCCTTACCTGGGTAAGTTTGTTTCCCTTACCTGGGGAGGTTTGTTTTCCCCTTACCTGGGTAGGTTTGTTTTCCCCTTACCTGGGTAAGTTTGTTTCCCTTACCTGGGGAGGTTTGTTTTCCCCTTACCTGGGTAGGTTTGTTTTCCCCTTACCTGGGTAAGTTTGTTTCCCTTACCTGGGTTGGTTTGTTATCCCCTACCTGGGTAGGTTTGTTTTCCCTTACCTGGGTCGGTTTGTCTTCCCCTTACCTGGGTAGGTTTGTTTTCCCTTACCTGGGTAGGTTTGTTTCCCTTACCTGGGTTGGTTTGTTTTCCCCTTACCTGGGTAGGTTTGTTTTCCCTTACCTTGGGAGGTTTGTTTCCCTTACCTGGGTAGGTTTGTTTTCACCTTACCTGGGTAGGTTTTTTTTCCCCTACCTGGGTAGGTTTGTTTTCCCCTTACCTGGGTAGGCTTGTTTCCCTTACCTGGGTAGGTTTGTTTTACCCTTACCTGGGTAGGTTTGTTTTCCCTTACCTGGGTAGGTTTGTTTTCCCCTTACCTGGGTAGGTTTGTTTTCCCCTTACCGGGGTAGGTTGGTTTTCCCCTTACCTGGGTAGGTTTGTTTCCCCTTACCTGGGTAGGTTTGTTTACCTTAGCTGGGTAGGTTTGTTTCCCTTACCTGGGTAGGTTTGTTTCCCCTTACCTGGGTAGGTTTGTTTTCCCCTTACCTGGGTAGGTTTGTTTTCCCCTTACCTGGGTAGGTTTGTTTCCCTTACCTGGGTAGGTTTGTTTTCCCTTACCTGGGTACGTTTGTTTTCCCCTTACCTGGGTAGGTAGGTTTTCCCCTTACCTGGGTAGGTTTGTTTTCCCCTTACCTGCGTGGGTTTGTTTCCCTTACCTGGGTAGGTTTGTTTTCCCATTACCTGGGTAGGTTTGTTTTCCCCTTACCTGGGTAGGTTTGTTTTCCCCTTACCTGGGTAGGTTGGTTTTCCCCTTACCTGCGTAGGTTTGTTTTCCCCTTACCTGGGTAGGTTTGTTTCCCTTACCTAGGTAGGTTTGTTTTCCCCTTACCTGGGTAGGCTTGTTTCCCTTACCTGCGTAGGTTTGTTTTCCCCTTACCTGGGTAGGTTTTTTTTCCCCTACCTGGGTAGGTTTGTTTTCCCCTTACCTGGGTAGGCTTCTTTCCCTTACCTGGGTAGGTTTGTTTCCCCTTCCCTGGGTAGGTTTGTTTTCCCCTTACCTTGGTAGGTTTGTTTCCCCTTACCTGGGTAGGTTTGTTTTCCCCTTACCTGGGTAGGTTTGTTTCCCCTTAGCTGGGTATGTTTGTTTCCCTTACCTGTGTAGGTTTGTTTCACCTTACCTGGGAAGGTTTGTTTTCCCCTTACCTGGGTAGGTTTGTTTCCCCTTACCTGGGTAGGTTTGTTTTCCTTTACCTGGGAAGGTTTATTTTCCCCTTACCTGGGTAGGTTTGTTTCCCCTTACCTGGGTAGGTTTGTTTTCCCCTTACCTGGGTAGGTTTGTTTTCCCTTACCTGGGTTGTTTTGTTTTCCCCTACCTGGGTAGATTTGTTTCCCCTTACCTGGGGAGGTTTGTTTTCCCCTACCTGGGTAGGTTTGTTTTCCCTTACCTGGGAAGGTTTGTCTTCCCATTACCAGGGTATTTTTGTTTTCCCCTACCTGGGTAGGTTTGTTTTCCCCTTTCCTGGGTAGGTTTGTTTTCCCCTTACCTGGGTAGGTTTGTTTTCCCCTACCTGGGTAGGTTTGTTTTCCCCTTACCTGGGTAGGTTTGTTTTCCCCTTACCTGGGTAGGTTTGTTTTCCCCTTACCTGGGTAGGTTTGTTTTCCCCTACCTGGGTAGGTTTGTTTTCCCCTACCTGGGTAGGTTTGTTTTCCCTTACCTGGGTTGTTTTGTTTTCCCTTACCTGGGGAGGTTTGTTTTCCCCTACCTGGGTAGGTTCATTTTCCCTTACCTGGGAAGGTTTGTTTTCCCATTACCAGGGTAGGTTTGTTTTCCCCTACCTGGGTAGGTTTGTTTTCCCCTTACCTGGGAAGGTTTGTTTTCCCCTTACCTGGGTAGGTTTGTTTTCCCCTTACCTGGGTAGGTTTGTTTCCCCCTACCTGGGTAGGTTTGTTTTCCTCTTACCTGGGTAGGTTTGTATCCCTTACCTGGGTAGGTTTGTTTTCCCCTACCTGGGTAGGTTTGTTTCCCCTTACCTGGGTAGGTTTGTTTCCCCTACCTGGGTAGGTTTGTTTCCCTTACCTGGGTAGGTTTGTTTCCCCTTACCTGGGTAGGTTTGTTTCCCTTACCTGGGTCGGTTTGTTTCCCCTTACCTGGGTAGGTTTGTTTCCCCTTACCTGGGTAGGTTTGTTTTCCACTTACCTGGGTAGGTTTGTTTCCCTTACCTGGGTAGGTTAGTTTCCCCTTACCTGTGTAGGTTTGTTTTCCCCTTACCTGGGTAGGTTTGTTTTCCCCTTACCTGGGTAGGTTTGCTTTCCATACCTGGGTAGGTTTGTTTCCCTTACCTGGGTAGGATTGTTTCCCTTACCTGGGTAGGTTTGTTTCCCCTTACATGGGTAGGTTTGTTTTCCCCTTACCTGGGTAGGTTTGTTTCCCCTTACCTGGGTAGGTTTGTTTTCCCCTACCTGGGTAGGTTTGTTTTCCCCTTACCTGGGTAGGTTTGTTTTCCCCTACCTGGGTAGGTTTGTTTTCCCCTACCTGGGTAGGTTTGTTTCCCCTTACCTGGGTAGGTTTGTTTCCCTTACCTGGGTAGGTTTGTTGTCCCCTAACCTGGGTAGGTTTGTTTTCCCTTAGCTGGGTAGGTTTGTTTTCCCCTTACCTGGGTAGGTTTGTTTTCCCCTACCTGGGTAGGTTTGTTTTCCCCTTACCTGGGGAGGTTTGTTTTCCCCTACCTGGGTAGGTTTGTTTTCCCTTACCTGGGAAGGTTTGTTTTCCCATTACCAGGGTAGGTTTGTTTTCCCCTACCTGGGTAGGTTTGTTTTCCCCTTTCCTGGGTAGGTTTGTTTTCCCCTTACCTGGGTAGGTTTGTTTTTCCCTACCTGGGTAGGTTTGTATTCCCCTTACCTGGGTAGGTTTGTTTTCCCCTACCTGGGTAGGTTTGTTTTCCCCTTACCTGGGTAGGTTTGTTTCCCTTACCTGGGTAGGTGTGTTTTCCCCTTACCTGGGTAGGTTTGTTTTCCCCTACCTGGGTAGGTTTGTTTTCCCCTTACCTGGGTAGGTTTGTTTTTCCTTACCTGGGTAGGTTTGTTTCCCGTACCTGGGTAGGTTTGTTTTCCCTTACCTGGGTAGGTTTGTTTCCCTTACCTGGGTAGGTTTGTTTTCCCTTACCTGGGTAGGTTTGTTTCCCCTACCTGGGTAGGTTTGTTTTCCCCTTACCTGGGGAGGTTTGTTTCTCCTGACCTGGGTAGGTTTGTTTTCCCCTTACCTGAGTAGGTTTGTTTCCCCTTAGCTGGGTAGGTTTATTTTCCCCTTACCTGGGTAGGTTTGTTTTCCCTTACCTGGGAAGGTTTATTTTCCCCTTACCTGGGTAGGTTTGTTTTCCCCTTACCTGGGTACGTTTGTTTTCCCCTTACCTGGGTAGGTTTGTTTTCCCCTAACCTGGGTAGGTTTGTTTTCCCTTACCTGGGTAGGTTTGTTTTCCCCTTAGCTGGGTAGGTTTGTTTCCCCTTACCTGGGTAGGTTATTTCCCTTACCTGGGTAGGTTTGTTTTCCCCTTACCTGGTTAGGTTTGTTTTCCCGTTACCTGGGTAGGTTTGTTTCCCCTTACCTGGGTAGGTTTGTTTTCCCCTTACCTAGTTAGGTTTCTTTTCCCCTAACCTGGGGAGGTTTGTTTTCCCCTTACCTGGGTAGGTTTGTTTTCCCTTACCTGGGTAGGTTTGTTTTCCCCTTAGCTGGGTAGGTTTGTTTCCCCTTACCTGGGTAGGTTATTTCCCTTACCTGGGTAGGTTTGTTTTCCCCTTACCTGATTAGGTTTGTTTTCCCCTTACCTGGGTAGGTTTGTTTCCCTTACCTGGGTAGGTTTGTTTACCTTACCTGGGTAGGTTTGTTTTCCCCTTACCTGTGTAGGTTTGTTTTCCCCTTTCCTGGGTAGGTTTGTTTTGCCTACCTGGGTAGGTTTGTTTTCCCCTTACCTGGGTTGGTTTGTTTTCCCCTTACCTGGGTATGTTTGTTTCCCTTACCTGGGTAGGTTTGTTTTCCCCTTACCTGGGTAGGTTTGTTATCCCCTACCTGGGTAGGTTTATTTTCCCTTACCTGGGTAGGTTTGTTTTCCCTTACCTGGGTAGGTTTGTCTTCCCCTTACCTGGGTAGGTTTGTTTTCCCTTACCTGGGTAGGTTTGTTTGCCTTACCTGGGTAGGTCTTGTTTTCCCCTTACCTGGGTAGGTTTGCTTTCCCTTATCTTGGAAGGTTTGTTTCCCTTACCTGGGTAGGTTTGTTTTCCCCTTACCTGGGTAGGCTTGTTTCCCCTTACCTGGGTAGGTTTGTTTCCCCTTACCTGGGTAGGTGTGTTTTCCCCTACCTGGGTAGGTTTGTTTTCCGCTACCTGGGTAGGTTTGTTTTCCCCTTACCTGGGTAGGTTTGTTTTCCCCTACCTGGGTAGGTTTGTTTTCCCCTTACCTGGGTAGGTTTGTTTCCCTTACCTGGGTAGGTGTGTTTTCCCCTTACCTGGGTAGGTTTGTTTTCCCCTACCTGGGTAGGTTTGTTTTCCCCTTACCTGGGTAGGTTTGTTTTTCCTTACCTGGGTAGGTTTGTTTCCCGTACCTGGGTAGGTTTGTTTTCCCTTACCTGGGTAGGTTTGTTTCCCTTACCTGGGTAGGTTTGTTTTCCCTTACCTGGGTAGGTTTGTTTCCCCTACCTGGGTAGGTTTGTTTTCCCCTTAACTGGGTAGGTTTGTTTCCCCTTACCTGGGTAGGTTTGTTTTCCCCTTACCTTGGTAGGTTTGTTTCCCCTTACCTGGGTAGGTTTGTTTTCCCCTTACCTGGGTAGGTTTGTTTCCCCTAAGCTGGGTAGGTTTGTTTCCCTTACCTGTGTAGGTTTGTTTCACCTTACCTGGGAAGGTTTGTTTTCCCCTTACCTGGATAGGTTTGTTTCCCCTTACCTGGGTAGGTTTGTTTTCCCCTTACCTGGGGAGGTTTGTTTTCCCCTACCTGGGTAGGTTTGTTTCCCCTTACCTGGGTAGGTTTGTTTTCCCCTACCTGGGTAGGTTTGTTTCCCCTTACCTGGGGAGGTTTGTTTTCCCCTTACCTGGGTAGGTTTGTTTTCCCCTTACCTGGGTAGGTTTGTTTTCCCTTACCTGGGTAGGTTTGTTTTCCCCTTACCTGGGTAGGTTTGTTTCCCCTTACCTGTGTAGGTATGTTTTCCCCTTACCTGGGTAGGTTTGTTTTCCCCTTACCTGGGTAGGTTTGTTTTCCCCTTACCTGGGTAGGTTTGTTTCCCTTACCTGGGTAGGTGTGTTTTCCCCTTACCTGGGTAGGTTTGTTTTCCCCTACCTGGGTAGGTTTGTTTTCCCCTTACCTGGGTAGGTTTGTTTTTCCTTACCTGGGTAGGTTTGTTTCCCGTACCTGGGTAGGTTTGTTTTCCCTTACCTGGGTAGGTTTGTTTCCCTTACCTGGGTAGGTTTGTTTTCCCTTACCTGGGTAGGTTTGTTTCCCCTACCTGGGTAGGTTTGTTTTCCCCTTACCTGGGTAGGTTTGTTTCTCCTTACCTGGGTAGGTTTGTTTTCCCCTTACCTGAGTAGGTTTGTTTCCCCTTCGCTGGGTAGGTTTGTTTCCCTTACCTGTGTAGGTTTGTTTCACCTTACCTGGGAAGGTTTGTTTTCCCCTTACCTGGGTAGGTTTGTTTTCCCCTTACCTGGGTAGGTTTGCTTTCCATACCTGGGTAGGTTTGTTTTCCTCTTACCTGGGTAGGTTTGTATCCCTTACCTGGGTAGGTTTGTTTTCCCCTACCTGGGTAGGTTTGTTTCCCCTTACCTGGGTAGGTTTGTTTCCCCTACCTGGGTAGGTTTGTTTCCCTTACCTGGGTAGGTTTGTTTCCCCTTACCTGGGTAGGTTTGTTTCCCTTACCTGGGTCGGTTTGTTTCCCCTTACCTGGGTAGGTTTGTTTCCCCTTACCTGGGTAGGTTTGTTTTCCACTTACCTGGGTAGGTTTGTTTCCCTTACCTGGGTAGGTTAGTTTCCCCTTACCTGTGTAGGTTTGTTTTCCCCTTACCTGGGTAGGTTTGTTTTCCCCTTACCTGGGTAGGTTTGCTTTCCATACCTGGGTAGGTTTGTTTCCCTTACCTGGGTAGGATTGTTTCCCTTACCTGGGTAGGTTTGTTTCCCCTTACCTGGGTAGGTTTGTTTTCCCCTTACCTGGGTAGGTTTGTTTCCCCTTACCTGGGTAGGTTTGTTTTCCCCTACCTGGGTAGGTTTGTTTTCCCCTTACCTGGGTAGGTTTGTTTTCCCCTACCTGGGTAGGTTTGTTTTCCCCTACCTGGGTAGGTTTGTTTCCCCTTACCTGGGTAGGTTTGTTTCCCTTACCTGGGTAGGTTTGTTGTCCCCTAACCTGGGTAGGTTTGTTTTCCCTAAGCTGGGTCGGTTTGTTTTCCCCTTCCCTGGGTAGGTTTGTTTTCCCCTACCTGGGTAGGTTTGTTTTCCCCTTACCTGGGGAGGTTTGTTTTCCCCTACCTGGGTAGGTTTGTTTTCCCTTACCTGGGAAGGTTTGTTTTCCCATTACCAGGGTAGGTTTGTTTTCCCCTACCTGGGTAGGTTTGTTTTCCCCTTTCCTGGGTAGGTTTGTTTTCCCCTTACCTGGGTAGGTTTGTTTTCCCCTACCTGGGTAGGTTTGTTTTCCCCTTACCTGGGTAGGTTTGTTTTCCCCTACCTGGGTAGGTTTGTTTTCCCCTTACATGGGTAGGTTTGTTTCCCTTACCTGGGTAGGTGTGTTTTCCCCTTACCTGGGTAGGTTTGTTTTCCCCTACCTGGGTAGGTTTGTTTTCCCCTTACCTGGGTAGGTTTGTTTTTCCTTACCTGGGTAGGTTTGTTTCCCGTACCTGGGTAGGTTTGTTTTCCCTTACCTGGGTAGGTTTGTTTCCCTTACCTGGGTAGGTTTGTTTTCCCTTACCTGGGTAGGTTTGTTTCCCCTACCTGGGTAGGTTTGTTTTCCCCTTACCTGGGGAGGTTTGTTTCTCCTGACCTGGGTAGGTTTGTTTTCCCCTTACCTGAGTAGGTTTGTTTCCCCTTAGCTGGGTAGGTTTGTTTCCCTTACCTGTGTAGGTTTGTTTCACCTTACCTGGGAAGGTTTGTTTTCCCCTTACCTGGGTAGGTTTGTTTCCCCTTACCTGGGTAGGTTTGTTTTCCCCTACCTGGGTAGGTTTGTTTTCCCTTTACCTGGGTAGGTTTGTTTTCCCTTACCTGGGAAGGTTTATTTTCCCCTTACCTGGTAGGTTTGTTTTCCCCTTACCTGGGTACGTTTGTTTTCCCCTGACCTGGGTAGGTTTGTTTTCCCCTAACCTGGGTAGGTTTGTTTTCCCTTACCTGGGTAGGTTTGTTTTCCCCTTAGCTGGGTAGGTTTGTTTCCCCTTACCTGGGTAGGTTATTTCCCTTACCTGGGAAGGTTTGTTTTCCCCTTACCTGGTTAGGTTTGTTTTCCCGTTACCTGGGTAGGTTTGTTTCCCCTTACCTGGGTAGGTTTGTTTTCCCCTTACCTAGTTACGTTTCTTTTCCCCTAACCTGGGGAGGTTTGTTTTCCCCTTACCTGGGTAGGTTTGTTTTCCCTTACCTGGGTAGGTTTGTTTTCCCCTTAGCTGGGTAGGTTTGTTTCCCCTTACCTGGGTAGGTTATTTCCCTTACCTGGGTAGGTTTGTTTTCCCCTTACCTGATTAGGTTTGTTTTCCCCTTACCTGGGTAGGTTTGTTTCCCTAACCTGGGTAGGTTTGTTTACCTTACCTGGGTAGGTTTGTTTTCCCCTTTCCTGGGCAGGTTTGTTTTGCCTACCTGGGTAGGTTTGTTTTCCCCTTACCTGGGTTGGTTTGTTTTCCCCTTACCTGGGTATGTTTGTTTCCCTTACCTGGGTAGGTTTGTTTTCCCCTTACCTGGGTAGGTTTGTTATCCCCTACCTGGGTAGGTTTATTTTCCCTTACCTGGGTAGGTTTGTTTTCACTTACCTGGGTAGGTTTGTCTTCCCCTTACCTGGGTAGGTTTGTTTTCCCTTACCTGGGTAGGTCTTGTTTTCCCCTTACCTGGGTAGGTTTGCTTTCCCTTATCTTGGAAGGTTTGTTTCCCTTACCTGGGTAGGTTTGTTTTCCCCTTACCTGGGTAGGCTTGTTTCCCCTTACCTGGGTAGGTTTGTTTCCCCTTACCTGGGTAGGTGTGTTTTCCCCTACCTGGGTAGGTTTGTTTTCCCCTACCTGGGTAGGTTTGTTTTCCCCTTACCTGGGTAGGTTTGTTTTCCCCTACCTGGGTAGGTTTGTTTTCCCCTTACCTGGGTAGGTTTGTTTCCCTTACCTGGGTAGGTGTGTTTTCCCCTTACCTGGGTAGGTTTGTTTTCCCCTACCTGGGTAGGTTTGTTTTCCCCTTACCTGGGTAGGTTTGTTTTTCCTTACCTGGGTAGGTTTGTTTCCCGTACCTGGGTAGGTTTGTTTTCCCTTACCTGGGTAGGTTTGTTTCCCTTACCTGGGTAGGTTTGTTTTCCCTTACCTGGGTAGGTTTGTTTCCCCTACCTGGGTAGGTTTGTTTTCCCCTTAACTGGGTAGGTTTGTTTCCCCTTACCTGGGTAGGTTTGTTTTCCCCTTACCTTGGTAGGTTTGTTTCCCCTTACCTGGGTAGGTTTGTTTTCCCCTTACCTGGGTAGGTTTGTTTCCCCTAAGCTGGGTAGGTTTGTTTCCCTTACCTGTGTAGGTTTGTTTCACCTTACCTGGGAAGGTTTGTTTTCCCCTTACCTGGATAGGTTTGTATCCCCTTACCTGGGTAGGTTTGTTTTCCCCTACCTGGGTAGGTTTGTTTTCCCTTTACCTGGGTAGGTTTGTTTTCCCTTACCTGGGAAGGTTTATTTTCCCCTTACCTGGGTAGGTTTGTTTCCCCTTACCTGGGTAGGTTTGTTTTCCCCTACCTGGGTAGGTTTGTTTTCCCCTTACCTGGGGAGGTTTGTTTTCCCCTACCTGGGTAGGTTTGTTTCCCCTTACCTGGGTAGGTTTGTTTTCCCCTACCTGGGTAGGTTTGTTTCCCCTTACCTGGGGAGGTTTGTTTTCCCCTTACCTGGGTAGGTTTGTTTTCCCCTTACCTGGGTAGGTTTGTTTTCTCTTACCTGGGTAGGTTTGTTTTCCCCTTACCTGGGTAGGTTTGTTTTCCCCTACCTGGGTAGGTTTGTTTTCCCCTTACCTGGGTAGGTTTGTTTCCCTTACCTGGGTAGGTGTGGTTTCCCCTTACCTGGGTAGGTTTGTTTTCCCCTACCTGGGTAGGTTTGTTTTCCCCTTACCTGGGTAGGTTTGTTTTTCCTTACCTGGGTAGGTGTGTTTCCCGTACCTGGGTAGGTTTGTTTTCCCTTACCTGGGTAGGTTTGTTTCCCTTACCTGGGTAGGTTTGTTTTCCCTTACCTGGGTAGGTTTGTTTCCCCTACCTGGGTAGGTTTGTTTTCCCCTTACCTGTGTAGGTTTGTTTCTCCTTACCTGGGTAGGTTTGTTTTCCCCTTACCTGAGTAGGTTTGTTTCCCCTTCGCTGGGTAGGTTTGTTTTCCCCTTACCTGGGTAGGTTTGTTTTCCCTTTACCTGGGTAGGTTTGTTTTCCCTTACCTGGGAAGGTTTATTTTCCCCTTACCTGGGTAGGTTTGTTTCCCCTTACCTGGGTAGGTTTGTTTTCCCCTTACCTGGGTAGGTTTGTTTTCCCTTGCCTGGGTTGTTTTGTTTTCCCCTACCTGGGTTGGTTTGTTTCCCCTTACATGGGGAGGTTTGTTTTCCCCTACCTGGGTAGGTTCATTTTCCCTTACCTGGGTAGGTTTGTTTTCCCATTACCAGGGTAGGTTTGTTTTCCCTTTACCTGGGAAGGTTTGTTTTCCCCTTACCTGGGTAGGTTTGTTTTCCCCTTACCTGGGTAGGTTTGTTTTCCCCTACCTGGGTAGGTTTGTTTCCCCTTACCTGGGTAGGTTTGTTTCCCTTACCTGGGTAGGTTTGTTGTCCCCTAACCTGGGTAGGTTTGTTTTCCCTTACCTGGGAAGGTTTATTTTCCCCTTACCTGGGTAGGTTTGTTTCCCCTTACCTGGGTAGGTTTGTTTTCCCCTTACCTGGGTAGGTTTGTTTTCCCCTTACCTGGGTAGGTTTGTTTTCCCCTACCTGGGTAGGTTTGTTTTCCCCTTATCTGGGTAGGTTTGTTTTCCCCTACCTGGGTAGGTTTGTTTTCCCTTAGCTGGGTAGGTTTGTTTTCCCCTACCTGGGTAGGTTTGTATTCCCCTTACCTGGGTAGGTTTGTTTTCCCCTACCTGGGTAGGTTTGCTTTCCCCTTATCTGGGTAGGTTTGTTTTCCCCTACCTGGGTAGGTTTGTTTTCCCTCAGCTGGGTAGGTTTGTTTTCCCCTTACCTGGGTAGGTTTGTTTCCCTTACCTGGGTAGGTTTGTTTTCATCTTACCTGGGTAGGTTTGTTTTCCCTTACCTGGGTAGGTTGGTTTTCCCCTTACCTGGGTAGGTTGGTTTTCCCCTTACCTGGGTAGGTTTGTTTTCCCCTTACCTGGGTAGGTTTGTTTCCCTTACCTAGGTAGGTTTGTTTATCCCTTACCTGGGTAAGTTTGTTTTTCCCTACCTGGGTAGGTTTGTTTTCCCCTTCCCTGGGTAGGTTTGTTTTCCCTTACCTGGGTAGGTTTGTTTTCCCCTTACCTGGGTACGTTTGTTTTCCCCTTACCTGGGTAGGTTTGTTTTCCCCTAACCTGGGTAGGTTTGTTTTCCCTTACCTGGGTAGGTTTGTTTTCCCCTTAGCTGGGTAGGTTTGTTTCCCCTTACCTGGGTAGGTTATTTCCCTTACCTGGGTAGGTTTGTTTTCCCCTTACCTGGTTAGGTTTGTTTTCCCGTTACCTGGGTAGGTTTGTTTCCCCTTACCTGGGTAGGTTTGTTTTCCCCTTACCTAGTTAGGTTTATTTTCCCCTAACCTGGGTAGGTTTGTTTTCCCCTTACCTGGGTAGGTTTGTTTTCCCTTACCTGGGTAGGTTTGTTTTCCCCTTAGCTGGGTAGGTTTGTTTCCCCTTACCTGGGTAGGTTATTTCCCTTACCTGGGTAGGTTTGTTTTCCCCTTACCTGATTAGGTTTGTTTTCCCCTTACCTGGGTAGGTTTGTTTCCCTTACCTGGGTAGGTTTGTTTACCTTACCTGGGTAGGTTTGTTTTCCCCTTACCTGGGTAGGTTTGTTTTCCCCTTTCCTGGGTAGGTTTGTTTTCCCTACCTGGGTAGGTTTGTTTTCCCCTTACCTGGGTTGGTTTGTTTTCCCCTTACCTGGGTAAGTTTGTTTCCCTTACCTGGGTAGGTTTGTTTTCCCCTTACCTGGGTAGGTTTGTTATCCCCTACCTGGGTAGGTTTATTTTCCCTTACCTGGGTAGGTTTGTTTTCCCTTACCTGGGTAGGTTTGTCTTCCCCTTACCTGGGTAGGTTTGTTTTCCCTTACCTGGGTAGGTTTGTTTCCCTTACCTGGGTAGGTCTTGTTTTCCCCTTACCTGGGTAGGTTTGCTTTCCCATATCTTGGAAGGTTTGTTTCCCTTACCAGGGTAGGTTTGTTTTCCCCTTCCTGGGTAGGTTTGTTTTCCCCTTACCTGGGAAGGTTTGTTTTCCCCTTACCTGGGTAGGTTTGTTTTCCCCTTACCTGGGTAGGTTTGTTTCCCCCTACCTGGGTAGGTTTGTTTTCCTCTTACCTGGGTAGGTTTGTATCCCTTACCTGGGTAGGTTTGTTTTCCCCTACCTGGGTAGGTTTGTTTCCCCTTACCTGGGTAGGTTTGTTTCCCCTACCTGGGTAGGTTTGTTTCCCTTACCTGGGGAGGTTTGTTTCCCCTTACCTGGGTAGGTTTGTTTCCCTTACCTGGGTCGGTTTGTTTCCCCTTACCTGGGTAGGTTTGTTTCCCCTTACCTGGGTAGGTTTGTTTTCCCCTTACCTGGGTAGGTTTGTTTCCCCTACCTGGGTAGGTTAGTTTCCCCTTACCTGTGTAGGTTTGTTTTCCCCTACCTGGGTAGGTTTGTTTTCCCCTTACCTGGGTAGGTTTGCTTTCCATACCTGGGTAGGTTTGTTTCCCTTACCTGGGTAGGTTTGTTTCCCTTACCTGGGTTGGTTTGTTTCCCCTTACCTGGGTAGGTTTGTTTTCCCCTTACCTGGGTAGGTTTGTTTCCCCTTACCTGGGTAGTTTTGTTTTCCCCTACCTGGGTAGGTTTGTTTTCCCCTTACCTGGGTAGGTTTGTTTTCCCCTTACCTGGGTAGGTTTGTTTTCCCCTAACTGGGTAGGTTTCTTTTCCCCTACCTGGGTAGGTTTGTTTCCCCTTACCTGGGTAGGTTTGTTTCCCTTACCTGGGTAGGTTTATTGTCCCCTAACCTGGGTAGGTTTGTTTTCCCTTAGCTGGGTAGGTTTGTTTTCCCCTTACCTGGGTAGGTTTGTTTTCCCCTTACCTGGGTAGGTTTGTTTTCCCCTACCTGGGTAGGTTTGTTTTCCCCTTATCTGGGTAGGTTTGTTTTCCCCTACCTGGGTAGGTTTGTTTTCCCTTAGCTGGGTAGGTTTGTTTTCCCCTACCTGGGTAGGTTTGTATTCCCCTTACCTGGGTAGGTTTGTTTTCCCCTACCTGGGTAGGTTTGTTTTCCCCTTACCTGGGTAGGTTTGTTTCCCTTACCTGGGTAGGTTTGTTTTCCCCTTACCTGGGTAGGTTTGTTTTCCCCTTACCTGGGTAGGTTTGTTTTCCCCTACCTGGGTAAGTCTGTATTCCCCTTACCTGGGTAGGTTAGTTTTCCCCTTACCTGGGTAAGTTTGTTTTCCCCTACCTGGGTAGGTTTGCTTTCCCCTTACCTGGGTAGGTTTGTTTTCCCTTACCTGGGTAGGTTTGTTTTCCCCTTACCTGGGTAGGTTTGTTTCCCCTTACCTGGGTAGTTTTGTTTCCCTTACCTGGGTAGGTTTGTTTTCCCCTTACCTGGTTAGGTTTGTTTTCCTTACCTGGGTAGATGTTTTTCCCCTTACCTGGATAGGTTTGTTTTCCCCTTACCTGGGTAGGTTTGTTTCCGCTTATCTGGGTAGGTTTGTTTCCCTTACCTGGGTAGGTTTGTTTCCCTTCACTGGGTAGGTTTGTTTTCCCCTTACCTGGGTAGGTTTGTTTTCCCTACCTGGGTAGGTTTGTTTTCCCCTTACCTGGGTAGGTTTGTTTCCCCCTACCTGGGTAGGTTTGTTTTCCCCTTTCCTGGGTAGGTTTGTTTTCCCTACCTGGGTAGGTTTGTTTTCCCCTTACCTGGGTAGGTTTGTTTCCCCTTACCTGGGTAGGTTTGTTTTCCCCTTACCTGGGTAGGTTTGTTTCCCCTTACCTGCGTAGGTTTGTTTTCCCTACCTGGGTAGGTTTGTTTTCCCCTTACCTGGGTAGGTTTGTTTCCCTTACCTGGGTAGGTTTGTTTTCCCCTTTCCTGGGTAGGTTTGTTTTCCCTACCTGGGTAGGTTTGTTTTACCCTTACCTGGGTAGGTTTGTTTCCACTTACCTGGGTAGGTTTGTTTCCCTTACCTGGATAGGTTTGTTTCCCCTTACCTGGGTAGGTTTGTTTTCCCCTACCTGGGTAGGTTTGTTTTCCCCTTACCTGGGTAGGTTTGTTTCCGTTACCTGGGTAGGTTTGTTTCCCCTTACCTGGGTAGGTTTGTTTCCCTTACCTGGGTAGGTTTGTTTCCCCTTACCTGGGTAGGTTTGTTTTCCCGTACCTGGGGAGTTTTGTTTTCCCTTACCTGGGTAGGTTTGTTTTCCCGTACCTGGGTAGGTTTATTTTCCCCGACCTGGGTAGGTTTGTTTCCCCTTACCTGGGTAGGTTTGTTTCCCTTACCTGGGTAGGTTTGTTTTCCCCTAACCTGGGTAGGTTTGTTTCCCTTACCTGGGTAGGTTTGTTTTCCCCTTACCTGGGTAGGTTTGTTTTCCCCTACCTGGGTAGGTTTGTTTTCCCCTTATCTGGGTAGGTTTGATTTCCCCTTCCTGGGTAGGTTTGTTTTCCCTTACCTGGGTAGGTTTGTTTTCCCCTTACCTGGGTAGGTTTGTTTCCCTTACCTGGGTAGCTTTGTTTTCCCCTTACCTGGGTAGGTTTGTTTTCCCTTTACCTGGGTAGGTTTGTTTCCCCTTACCTGGGTAGGTTTGTTTTCCCCTACCTGGGTAGGTTTATATTCCCCTTACCTGGGTAGGTTTGTTTTCCCCTTACCTGGGTAGGTTGGTTTTCCCCTTACCTGGGTAGGTTTGTTTTCCCCTTACCTGGGTAGGTTTGTTTCCCTTCCCTGGGTAGGTTTGTTTTCCCCTAATCGGGGTTGGTTTGTTTTCCCCTACCTGGGTAGGTTTGTTTTCCCCTTATCTGGGTAGGTTTGTTTTCCCTTTACCTGGGTAGGTTTGTTTCCATTACCTGGGTAGGTTTGTTTCCCCTACCTGGGTAGGTTTTTTTTCCATACCTGGGTAGGTTTGTTTCCCCTTACCTGGGTAGGTTTGTTCCCCTTACCTGGGTAGGTTTGTTTCCCCTCACCTGGGTAGGTTTGTTTTCCCCTACCTGGGTAGGTTTGTTTTCCGTACCTGGGTAGGTTTGTTTTCCCCTTACCTGGGTAGGTTTGTTTTCCCCTACCTGGGTAGGTTTGTTTTCCCTTACCTGGGTAGGTTTGTTTTCCCCTTACCTGGGTAGGTTGGTTTTCCTCTTACCTGGGTAGGTTTGTTTTCCCCTTACCTGGGTAGGTTTGTTTCCCTTACCTGGGTAGGTTTGTTTTCCCCTTACCTGGGTAGGTTTGTTTTCCCCTACCTGGGTAGGTTTGTTTTCCCCTTACCTGGGTAGGTTTGTTTTCCCTTACCTGGGTAGGTTTGTTTTCCCCTTACCTGGGTAGGTTTGTTTCCCCTTACCTGGGTAGGTTTGTTTCCCTTACCTGGGTAGGTTTGTTTTCCCCTACCTGGGTAGGTGTGTTTTCCCCTTACCTGGGTAGGTTTGTTTTCCCCTACCTGGGTAGGTTTGTTTTCCCCCTTACCTGGATAGGTTTGTTTCCCTTACCTGGGTAGGTTTGTTTTCCCCTTACATTGGTAGGTTTGTTTTCCCCTTACCTGGGTAGGTTTGTTTCCCCTTACCTGGGTAGGTTTGTTTCCCTAACCTGAGTAGGTTTGTTTTCCCCTACCTGGGTAGGTTTGTTTTCCCCTTACCTGGGTAGGTTTGTTTTCCCTTACCTGGGTAGGTTTGTTTTCCCCTTACCTGGGTAGGTTTGTTTCCCCTTACCTGGGTAGGTTTGCTTTCCTTACCTGGGTAGATTTGTTTTCCCTTACCTGGATAGGTTGGTTTTCCCCTTACCTGGGTAGGTTTGTTTCCCCTTACCTGGGTAGGTTTGTTTCCCTTACCTGGGTAGGTTTGTTTTCCCCTTTCCTGGGTAGGTTTGTTTTCCCCTTAACTGGGTAGGTTTGTTTCGCGACCTCGGTAGGTTTTTTTTCCCCTTACCTGGGTAGGTTTGTTTCCCCTTACCTGGGTAGGTTTGTTTTCCCCTTTCCTGGGTAGGTTTGTTTTCCCCTACCTGGGTAGGTTTGTTTTCCCCTTTCCTGGGTAGGTTTGTTTTCCCGACCTGGGTAGGTTTGTTTTCCCCTTACCTGGGTAGGTTTGTTTCCCCTTACCTGGGTAGGTTTGTTTTCCCTACCTGGGTAGGTTTGTTTCCCCTTACCTGCGTAGGTTTGTTTTCCCTACCTGGGTAGGTTTGTTTTCCCCTTACCTGGGTAGGTTTGTTTCCCTTACCTGGGTAGGTTTGTTTTCCCCTTTCCTGGGTAGGTTTGTTTTCCCTACCTGGGTAGGTTTGTTTTACCCTTACCTGGGTAGGTTTGTTTCCACTTACCTGGGTAGGTTTGTTTCCCTTACCTGGATAGGTTTGTTTCCCCTTACCTGGGTAGGTTTGTTTTCCCCTACCTGGGTAGGTTTGTTTTCCCCTTACCTGGGTAGGTTTGTTTCCGTTACCTGGGTAGGTTTGTTTCCCCTTACCTGGGTAGGTTTGTTTCCCTTACCTGGGTAGGTTTGTTTCCCCTTACCTGGGTAGGTTTGTTTTCCCGTACCTGGGGAGTTTTGCTTTCCCTTACCTGGGTAGGTTTGTTTTCCCGTACCTGGGTAGGTTTATTTTCCCCGACCTGGGTAGGTTTGTTTCCCCTTACCTGGGTAGGTTTGTTTCCCTTACCTGGGTAGGTTTGTTTTCCCCTAACCTGGGTAGGTTTGTTTCCCTTACCTGGGTAGGTTTGTTTTCCCCTTACCTGGGTAGGTTTGTTTTCCCCTACCTGGGTAGGTTTGTTTTCCCCTTATCTGGGTAGGTTTGATTTCCCCTTCCTGGGTAGGTTTGTTTTCCCTTACCTGGGTAGCTTTGTTTTCCCCTTACCTGGGTAGGTTTGTTTTCCCCTTACCTGGGTAGGTTTGTTTCCCCTTACCTGGGTAGGTTTGTTTTCCCCTACCTGGGTAGGTTTATATTCCCCTTACCTGGGTAGGTTTGTTTTCCCCTTACCTGGGTAGGTTGGTTTTCCCCTTACCTGGGTAGGTTTGTTTTCCCCTTACCTGGGTAGGTTTGTTTCCCTTCCCTGGGTAGGTTTGTTTTCCCCTAACCGGGGTTGGTTTGTTTTCCCCTACCTGGGTAGGTTTGTTTTCCCCTTATCTGGGTAGGTTTGTTTTCCCTTTACCTGGGTAGGTTTGTTTCCATTACCTGGGTAGGTTTGTTTCCCCTACCTGGGTAGGTTTGTTTTCCGTACCTGGGTAGGTTTGTTTCCCCTTACCTGGGTAGGTTTGTTCCCCTTACCTGGGTAGGTTTGTTTCCCCTCACCTGGGTAGGTTTGTTTTCCCCTACCTGGGTAGGTTTGTTTTCCGTACCTGGGTAGGTTTGTTTTCCCCTTACCTGGGTAGGTTTGTTTTCCCCTACCTGGGTAGGTTTGTTTTCCCTTACCTGGGTAGGTTTGTTTTCCCCTTACCTGGGTAGGTTGGTTTTCCTCTTACCTGGGTAGGTTTGTTTTCCCCTTACCTGGGTAGGTTTGTTTCCCTTACCTGGGTAGGTTTGTTTTCCCCTTACCTGGGTAGGTTTGTTTTCCCCTACCTGGGTAGGTTTGTTTTCCCCTTACCTGGGTAGGTTTGTTTTCCCTTACCTGGGTAGGTTTGTTTTCCCCTTACCTGGGTAGGTTTGTTTCCCCTTACCTGGGTAGGTTTGTTTCCCTTACCTGGGTAGGTTTGTTTTCCCCTACCTGGGTAGGTGTGTTTTCCCCTTACCTGGGTAGGTTTGTTTTCCCCTACCTGGGTAGGTTTGTTTTCCCCCTTACCTGGATAGGTTTGTTTCCCTTACCTGGGTAGGTTTGTTTTCCCCTTACATTGGTAGGTTTGTTTTCCCCTTACCTGGGTAGGTTTGTTTCCCCTTACCTGGGTAGGTTTGTTTCCCTAACCTGAGTAGGTTTGTTTTCCCCTACCTGGGTAGGTTTGTTTTCCCCTTACCTGGGTAGGTTTGTTTTCCCTTACCTGGGTAGGTTTGTTTTCCCCTTACCTGGGTAGGTTTGTTTCCCCTTACCTGGGTAGGTTTGCTTTCCTTACCTGGGTAGATTTGTTTCCCCTTACCTGGATAGGTTGGTTTTCCCCTTACCTGGGTAGGTTTGTTTCCCCTTACCTGGGTAGGTTTGTTTCCCTTACCTGGGTAGGTTTGTTTTCCCCTTTCCTGGGTAGGTTTGTTTTCCCCTTAACTGGGTAGGTTTGTTTCCCTACCTCGGTAGGTTTTTTTTCCCCTTACCTGGGTAGGTTTGTTTCCCCTTACCTGGGTAGGTTTGTTTCCCCCTTTCCTGGGTAGGTTTGTTTTCCCCTTACCTGAGTAAGTTTGTTTCCCTTACCTGGGGAGGTTTGTTTTCCCCTTACCTGGGTAGGTTTGATTTCCCCTACCTGGGTAGGTTTGTTTTCCCTTACCTGGGTAGGTTTGTCTTCCCCTGACCTGGGTAGGTTTGTTTCCCTTACCTGGGTAGGTTTGTTTCCCCTTACCTGGGTAGGTTTGTTTCCCTTACCTGGGTAGGTTTGTTTCCCCTTACCTGGGTAGGTTTGTTTCCCTTACCTGGGTAGGTTTGTTTCCCCTTACCTGGGTAGGTTTGTATCCCTTACCTGGGTAGGTTTGTTTCCGCTTACCTGGGTAGGTTTGTTTTCCCCTTCCTGGGTAGGTCTGTTTTCCCCTACCTGGGTAGGTTTGTTTCCGCTTACCTGGGTAGGTTTGTTTTCCCCTTACCTGGGTAGGTTTGTTTTCTCTTACCTGGGTAGGTCTGTTTTCCCCTACCTGGGTAGGTTTGTTTTCCCTTACCTGGGTAGGTTTGTTTTTCCGTTACCTGGGTAGGTTGGATTTCCCCTTACCTGGGTAGGTTTGTTTTCCCTACCTGGGTAGGTTTGTTTTCCCCTTACCTGGGTAGGTTTGTTTCCCCCTACCTGGGTAGGTTTGTTTTCCCCTTTCCTGGGTAGGTTTGTTTTCCCTACCTGGGTAGGTTTGTTTTCCCCTTACCTGGGTAGGTTTGTTTCCCCTTACCTGGGTAGGTTTGTTTCCCTTACCTGGATAGGTTTGTTTCCCCTTACCTGGGTAGGTTTGTTTTCCCCTACCTGGGTAGGTTTGTTTTCCCCTTACCTGGGTAGGTTTGTTTCCGTTACCTGGGTAGGTTTGTTTCCCCTTACCTGGGTAGGTTTGTTTCCCTTACCTGGGTAGGTTTGTTTCCCCTTACCTGGGTAGGTTTGTTTTCCCCTTACCTGGGTAGGTTTGTTTTCCCGTACCTGGGTAGGTTTGTTTTCCCCTTACCTGGGCAGGTTTGTTTCCCCTTACCTGGTTAGGTTTGTTTCCCTTACCTGGGTAGGTTTGTTTTCCCCTAACCTGGGTAGGTTTGTTTCCCTTACCTGGGTAGGTTTGTTTTCCCCTTACCTGGGTAGGTTTGTTTTCCCCTCCCTGGGTAGGTTTGTTTTCCCCTTATCTGGGTAGGTTTGATTTCCCCTACCTGGGTAGGTTTGTTTTCCCTTACCTGGGTAGGTTTGTTTTCCCCTTACCTGGGTAGGTTTGTTTCCCTTACCTGGGTAGGTTTGTTTTCCCCTTACCTGGGTAGGTTTGTTTTCCCCTTACCTGGGTAGGTTTGTTTCCCCTTACCTGGGTAGGTTTGTTTTCCCCTACCTGGGTAGGTTTATATTCCCCTTACCTGGGTAGGTTTGTTTTCCCCTTACCTGGGTAGGTTGGTTTTCCCCTTACCTGGGTAGGTTTGTTTTCCCCTTACCTGGGTAGGTTTGTTTCCCTTCCCTGGGTAGGTTTGTTTTCCCCTAACCGGGGTAGGTTTGTTTTCCCCTACCTGGGTAGGTTTGTTTTCCCCTTATCTGGGTAGGTTTGTTTTCCCTTTACCTGGGTAGGTTTGTTTCCATTACCTGGGTAGGTTTGTTTCCCCTACCTGGGTAGGTTTGTTTTCCATACCTGGGTAGGTTTGTTTCCCCTTACCTGGGTAGGTTTGTTCCCCTTACCTGGGTAGGTTTGTTTCCCCTCACCTGGGTAGGTTTGTTTTCCCCTACCTGGGTAGGTTTGTTTTCCGTACCTGGGTAGGTTTGTTTTCCCCTTACCTGGGTAGGTTTGTTTTCCCCTACCTGGGTAGGTTTGTTTTCCCTTACCTGGGTAGGTTTGTTTTCCCCTTACCTGGGTAGGTTGGTTTTCCTCTTACCTGGGTAGGTTTGTTTTCCCCTTCCCTGGGTAGGTTTGTTTTCCCCTTACCTGGGTAGGTTTGTTTCCCCTTACCTGGGTAGGTTTGTTTCCCTTACCTGGGTAGGTTTGTTTTCCCCTTACCTGGGTAGGTTTGTTTTCCCCTACCTGGGTAGGTTTGTTTTCCCCCTTACCTGGATAGGTTTGTTTCCCTTACCTGGGTAGGTTTGTTTTCCCCTTACCTGGGTAGGTTTGTTTTCCCCTTACCTGGGTAGGTTTGTTTCCCTTACCTGAGTAGGTTTGTTTTCCCCTACCTGGGTAGGTTTGTTTTCCCCTTACCTGCGTAGGTTTGTTTTCCCTTACCTGGGTAGGTTTGTTTTCCCCTTACCTGGGTAGGTTTGTTTCCCCTTACCTGGGTAGGTTTGCTTTCCTTACCTGGGTAGATTTGTTTCCCCTTACCTGGATAGGTTGGTTTTCTGCTTACCTGGGTAGGTTTGTTTCCCCTTACCTGGGTAGGTTTGTTTCCCTTACCTGGGTAGGTTTGTTTTCCCCTTTCCTGGGTAGGTTTGTTTTCCCCTTACCTGGGTAGGTTTGTTTCCCTACCTCGGTAGGTTTTTTTTCCCCTTACCTGGGTAGGTTTGTTTCCCCTTACCTGGGTAGTTTTGTTTTCCCCTTTCCTGGGTAGGTTTGTTTTCCCCTTACCTGGGTAAGTTTGTTTCCCTTACCTGGGGAGGTTTGTTTTCCCCTTACCTGGATAGGTTTGATTTCCCCTACCTGGGTAGGTTTGTTTTCCCTTACCTGGGTAGGTTTGTCTTCCCCTTACCTGGGTAGGTTTGTTTCCCTTACCTGGGTAGGTTTGTTTCCCCTTACCTGGGTAGGTTTGTTTCCCTTACCTGGGTAGGTTTGTTTCCCCTTACCTGGGTAGGTTTGTATCCCTTACCTGGGTAGGTTTGTTTCCGCTTACCTGGGTAGGTTTGTTTTCCCCTTCCTGGGTAGGTTTGTTTTCCCCTTACCTGGGTAGGTTTGTTTTCTCTTACCTGGGTAGGTTTGTTTTCCCCTTACCTGGGTAGGTCTGTTTTCCCCTACCTGGGTAGGTTTGTTTTCCCTTACCTGGGTAGGTTTGTTTTCCCCTTACCTGGGTAGTTTGGATTTCCCCTTACCTGGGTAGGTTTGTTTCCCCTTACCTGGGTAGGTTTGCTTTCCTTACCTGGGTAGATTTGTTTCCCCTTACCTGGATAGGTCGGTTTTCCCCTTACCTGGGTAGGTTTGTTTCCCCTTACCTGGGTAGGTTTGTTTCCCTTACCTGGGTAGGTTTGTTTTCCCCTTTCCTGGGTAGGTTTGTTTTCCCCTTACCTGGGTAGGTTTGTTTCCCTACCTCGGTAGGTTTTTTTTCCCCTTACCTGGGTAGGTTTGTTTCCCCTTACCTGGGAAGGTTTGTTTTCCCCTTTCCTGGGTAGGTTTGTTTTCCCCTTACCTGGGTATGTTTGTTTCTCTTACCTGGGGAGGTTTGTTTTCCCCTTACCTGGGTAGGTTTGATTTCCCCTCCCTGGGTAGGTTTGTTTTCCCTTACCTGGGTAGGTTTGTCTTCCCCTTACCTGGGTAGGTTTGTTTCCCTTACCTGGGTAGGTTTGTTTCCCCTTACCTGGGTAGGTTTGTTTCCCTTACCTGGGTAGGTTTGTTTCCCCTTACCTGGGTAGGTTTGTATCCCTTACCTGGGTAGGTTTGTTTCCGCTTACCTGGGTAGGTTTGTTTTCCCCTTCCTGGGTAGGTTTGTTTTCCCCTTACCTGGGTAGGTTTGTTTTCTCTTACCTGGGTAGGTTTGTTTTCCCCTTACCTGGGTAGGTCTGTTTTCCCCTACCTGGGTAGGTTTGTTTTCCCTTACCTGGGTAGGTTTGTTTTCCCCTTACCTGGGTAGGTTGGATTTCCCCTTACCTGGGTAGGTTTGTTTCCCCTTACCTGGGTAGGTTTGCTTTCCTTACCTGGGTAGATTTGTTTCCCCTTACCTGGATAGGTTGGTTTTCCCCTTACCTGGGTAGGTTTGTTTCCCCTTACCTGGGTAGGTTTGTTTCCCTTACCTGGGTAGGTTTGTTTTCCCCTTTCCTGGGTAGGTTTGTTTTCCCCTTACCTGGGTAGGTTTGTTTCCCTTACCTGGGTAGGTTTGTTTTCCCCTTCCTGGGTAGGTTTGTTTTCCCCTTACCTGGGTAGGTTTGTTTTCTCTTACCTGGGTAGGTTTGTTTTCCCCTTACCTGGGTAGGTCTGTTTTCCCCTACCTGGGTAGGTTTGTTTTCCCTTACCTGGGTAGGTTTGTTTTCCCCTTACCTGGGTAGGTTGGATTTCCCCTTACCTGGGTAGGTTTGTTTCCCCTTACCTGGGTAGGTTTGCTTTCCTTACCTGGGTAGATTTGTTTCCCCTTACCTGGATAGGTTGGTTTTCCCCTTACCTGGGTAGCTTTGTTTCCCCTTACCTGGGTAGGTTTGTTTCCCTTACCTGGGTAGGTTTGTTTTCCCCTTCCTGTGTAGGTTTGTTTTCCCCTTACCTGGGTAGGTTTGTTTTCTCTTACCTGGGTAGGTTTGTTTTCCCCTTACCTGGGTAGGTCTGTTTTCCCCTACCTGGGTAGGTTTGTTTCCGCTTACCTGGGTAGGTTTGTTTTCCCCTTCCTGGGTAGGTTTGTTTTCCCCTTACCTAGGTAGGTTTGTTTTCTCTTACCTGGGTAGGTCTGTTTTCCCCTACCTGGGTAGGTTTGTTTTCCCTTACCTGGGTAGGTTTGTTTTTCCGTTACCTGGGTAGGTTGGATTTCCCCTTACCTGGGTAGGTTTGTTTTCCCTACCTGGGTAGGTTTGTTTTCCCCTTACCTGGGTAGGTTTGTTTCCCCCTACCTGGGTAGGTTTGTTTTCCCCTTTCCTGGGTAGGTTTGTTTTCCCTACCTGGGTAGGTTTGTTTTCCCCTTACCTGGGTAGGTTTGTTTCCCCTTACCTGGGTAGGTTTGTTTCCTTTACCTGGATAGGTTTGTTTCCCCTTACCTGGGTAGGTTTGTTTTCCCCTACCTGGGTAGGTTTGTTTTCCCCTTACCTGGGTAGGTTTGTTTCCGTTACCTGGGTAGGTTTGTTTCCCCTTACCTGGGTAGGTTTGTTTCCCTTACCTGGGTAGGTTTGTTTCCCCTTACCTGGGTAGGTTTGTTTTCCCCTACCTGGGGAGGTTTGTTTTCCCCTTACCTGGGTAGGTTTGTTTTCCCGTACCTGGGTAGGTTTGTTTTCCCCTTACCTGGGCAGGTTTGTTTCCCCTTACCTGGGTAGGTTTGTTTCCCTTACCTGGGTAGGTTTGTTTTCCCCTAACCTGGGTAGGTTTGTTTCCCTTACCTGGGTAGGTTTGTTTTCCCCTTACCTGGGTAGGTTTGTTTTCCCCTCCCTGGGTAGGTTTGTTTTCCCCTTATCTGGGTAGGTTTGATTTCCCCTACCTGGGTAGGTTTGTTTTCCCTGACCTGGGTAGGTTTGTTTTCCCCTTACCTGGGTAGGTTTGTTTCCCTTACCTGGGTAGGTTTGTTTTCCCCTTACCTGGGTAGGTTTGTTTTCCCCTTACCTGGGTAGGTTTGTTTCCCCTTACCTGGGTAGGTTTGTTTTCCCCTACCTGGGTAGGTTTATATTCCCCTTACCTGGGTAGGTTTGTTTTCCCCTTACCTGGGTAGGTTGGTTTTCCCCTTACCTGGGTAGGTTTGTTTTCCCCTTACCTGGGTAGGTTTGTTTCCCTTCCCTGGGTAGGTTTGTTTTCCCCTAACCGGGGTAGGTTTGTTTTCCCCTACCTGGGTAGGTTTGTTTTCCCCTTATCTGGGTAGGTTTGTTTTCCCTTTACCTGGGTAGGTTTGTTTCCATTACCTGGGTAGGTTTGTTTCCCCTACCTGGGTAGGTTTGTTTTCCATACCTGGGTAGGTTTGTTTCCCCTTACCTGGGTAGGTTTGTTCCCCTTACCTGGGTAGGTTTGTTTCCCCTCACCTGGGTAGGTTTGTTTTCCCCTACCTGGGTAGGTTTGTTTTCCGTACCTGGGTAGGTTTGTTTTCCCCTTACCTGGGTAGGTTTGTTTTCCCCTACCTGGGTAGGTTTGTTTTCCCTTACCTGGGTAGGTTTGTTTTCCCCTTACCTGGGTAGGTTGGTTTTCCTCTTACCTGGGTAGGTTTGTTTTCCCCTTCCCTGGGTAGGTTTGTTTTCCCCTTACCTGGGTAGGTTTGTTTCCCTTACCTGGGTAGGTTTGTTTTCCCCTTACCTGGGTAGGTTTGTTTTCCCCTACCTGGGTAGGTTTGTTTTCCCCCTTACCTGGATAGGTTTGTTTCCCTTACCTGGGTAGGTTTGTTTTCCCCTTACCTGGGTAGGTTTGTTTTCCCCTTACCTGGGTAGGTTTGTTTCCCTTACCTGAGTAGGTTTGTTTTCCCCTACCTGGGTAGGTTTGTTTTCCCCTTACCTGCGTAGGTTTGTTTTCCCTTACCTGGGTAGGTTTGTTTTCCCCTTACCTGGGTAGGTTTGTTTCCCCTTACCTGGGTAGGTTTGCTTTCCTTACCTGGGTAGATTTGTTTCCCCTTACCTGGATAGGTTGGTTTTCCCCTTACCTGGGTAGGTTTGTTTCCCCTTACCTGGGTAGGTTTGTTTCCCTTACCTGGGTCGGTTTGTTTTCCCCTTTCCTGGGTAGGTTTGTTTTCCCCTTACCTGGGTAGGTTTGTTTCCCTACCTCGGTAGGTTTTTTTTCCCCTTACCTGGGTAGGTTTGTTTCCCCTTACCTGGGTAGTTTTGTTTTCCCCTTTCCTGGGTAGGTTTGTTTTCCCCTTACCTGGGTAAGTTTGTTTCCCTTACCTGGGGAGGTTTGTTTTCCCCTTACCTGGGTAGGTTTGATTTCCCCTACCTGGGTAGGTTTGTTTTCCCTTACCTGGGTAGGTTTGTCTTCCCCTTACCTGGGTAGGTTTGTTTCCCTTACCTGGGTAGGTTTGTTTCCCCTTACCTGGGTAGGTTTGTTTCCCTTACCTGGGTAGGTTTGTTTCCCCTTACCTGGGTAGGTTTGTATCCCTTACCTGGGTAGGTTTGTTTCCGCTTACCTGGGTAGGTTTGTTTTCCCCTTCCTGGGCAGGTTTGTTTTCCCCTTACCTGGGTAGGTTTGTTTTCTCTTACCTGGGTAGGTTTGTTTTCCCCTTACCTGGGTAGGTCTGTTTTCCCCTACCTGGGTAGGTTTGTTTTCCCTTACCTGGGTAGGTTTGTTTTCCCCTTACCTGGGTAGGTTGGATTTCCCCTTACCTGGGTAGGTTTGTTTCCCCTTACCTGGGTAGGTTTGCTTTCCTTACCTGGGTAGATTTGTTTCCCCTTACCTGGATAGGTTGGTTTTCCCCTTACCTGGGTAGGTTTGTTTCCCCTTACCTGGGTAGGTTTGTTTCCCTTACCTGGGTAGGTTTGTTTTCCCCTTTCCTGGGTAGGTTTGTTTTCCCCTTACCTGGGTAGGTTTGTTTCCCTACCTCGGTAGGTTTTTTTTCCCCTTACCTGGGTAGGTTTGTTTCCCCTTACCTGGGAAGGTTTGTTTTCCCCTTTCCTGGGTAGGTTTGTTTTCCCCTTACCTGGGTATGTTTGTTTCTCTTACCTGGGGAGGTTTGTTTTCCCCTTACCTGGGTAGGTTTGATTTCCCCTCCCTGGGTAGGTTTGTTTTCCCTTACCTGGGTAGGTTTGTCTTCCCCTTACCTGGGTAGGTTTGTTTCCCTTACCTGGGTAGGTTTGTTTCCCCTTACCTGGGTAGGTTTGTTTCCCTTACCTGGGTAGGTTTGTTTCCGCTTACCTGGGTAGGTTTGTTTTCCCCTTCCTGTGTAGGTTTGTTTTCCCCTTACCTGGGTAGGTTTGTTTTCTCTTACCTGGGTAGGTTTGTTTTCCCCTTACCTGGGTAGGTCTGTTTTCCCCTACCTGGGTAGGTTTGTTTTCCCTTACCTGGGTAGGTTTGTTTTCCCCTTACCTGGGTAGGTTGGATTTCCCCTTACCTGGGTAGGTTTGTTTTCCCCTTACCTGGGTAGGTTTGTTTCCCTTCCCTGGGTAGGTTTGTTTTCCCCTAACCGGGGTAGGTTTGTTTTCCCCTACCTGGGTAGGTTTGTTTTCCCCTTACCTGGGTAGGTTTGTTTTCCCCTACCTGGGTAGGTTTGTTTTCCCTTACCTGGGTAGGTTTGTTTTCCCCTTACCTGGGTAGGTTGGTTTTCCCCTTACCTGGGTAGGTTTGTTTTCCCCTTACCTGGGTAGGTTTGTTTCCCTTACCTGGGTAGGTTTGTTTTCCCCTTACCTGGGTAGGTTTGTTTTCCCCTAACCGGGGTAGGTTTGTTTTCCCTTACCTGGGTAGGTTTGTTTTCCCCTTACCTGGGTAGGTTTGTTTCCCTTACCTGGGTAGGTTTGTTTTCCCCTACCTGGGTAGGTTTGTTTTCCCCTTACCTGGGTATGTTTGTTTTCCCCTACCTGGGTAGGTTTGTTTTCCCCCTTACCTGGATAGGTTTGTTTCCCTTACCTGGGTAGGTTTGTTTTCCCCTTACCTGGGTAGGTTTGTTTTCCCCTTACCTGGGTAGGTTTGTTTCCCCTTACCTGGGTAGGTTTGTTTCCCTTACCTGGGTAGGTTTGTTTTCCCCTTACCTGGGTATGTTTGTTTCCCTTACCTGGGTAGGTTTGTTTTCCCCTACCTGGGTAGGTTTGTTTTCCCCTTACCTGGGTATGTTTGTTTTCCCCTACCTGGGTAGGTTTGTTTTCCCCCTTACCTGGATAGGTTTGTTTCCCTTACCTGGGTAGGTTTGTTTTCCCCTTACCTGGGTAGGTTTGTTTTCCCCTTACCTGGGTAGGTTTGTTTCCCCTTACCTGGGTAGGTTTGTTTCCCTTACCTGGGTAGGTTTGTTTTTCCCTTACCTGGGTAGGTTTGTTTCCCTTACCTGGGTAGGTTTGTTTTCCCCTACCTGGGTAGGTTTGTTTTTCCCTTACCTGGGTAGGTTTGTTTTCCCCTTACCTGGGTAAGTTTGTTTCCCCTTACCTGGGTAGATTTGTTTCCCCTTACCTGGATAGGTTGGTTTTCCCCTTCCCTGGGTCGGTTTGTTTCCCCTTACCTGGGTAGGTTTGTTTCCCTTACCTGGGTAGGGTTGTTTTCCCCTTTCCTGGGTAGGTTTGTTTTCCCCTTACCTGGGTAGGTTTGTTTCCCCTTACCTGGGTAGGTTTGTTTCCCTTTCCTGGGTAGGTTTGTTTTCCCCTTACCTGGGTATGTTTGTTTCCCTTACCTGGGTAGGTTTGTTTTCCCCTACCTGGGTAGGTTTGTTTTCCCCTTACCTGGGTATGTTTGTTTTCCCCTACCTGGGTAGGTTTGTTTTCCCCCTTACCTGGATAGGTTTGTTTCCCTTACCTGGGTAGGTTTGTTTTCCCCTTACCTGGGTAGGTTTGTTTTCCCCTTACCTGGGTAGGTTTGTTTCCCCTTACCTGGGTAGGTTTGTTTCCCTTACCTGGGTAGGTTTGTTTTTCCCTTACCTGGGTAGGTTTGTTTCCCTTACCTGGGTAGGTTTGTTTTCCCCTACCTGGGTAGGTTTGTTTTTCCCTTACCTGGGTAGGTTTGTTTTCCCCTTACCTGGGTAAGTTTGTTTCCCCTTACCTGGGTAGATTTGTTTCCCCTTACCTGGATAGGTTGGTTTTCCCCTTCCCTGGGTAGGTTTGTTTCCCCTTACCTGGGTAGGTTTGTTTCCCTTACCTGGGTAGGGTTGTTTTCCCCTTTCCTGGGTAGGTTTGTTTTCCCCTTACCTGGGTAGGTTTGTTTCCCTTACCTGGGTAGGTTTGTTTTCCCCTTTCCTGGGTAGGTTTGTTTTCCCCTTACCTGGGTAGGTTTGTTTTCCCCTTACCTGGGTAGGTTGGTTTTCCCCTTACCTGGGTAGGTTTGTTTTCCCCTAACCTGGGTAGGTTTGTTTCCCTTCCCTGGGTAGGTATGTTTTCCCCAAACCGGGGTAGGTTTATTTTCCCTTACCTGGGTAGGTTTGTTTTCCCCTTATCTGGGTAGGTTTGTTTTCCCTTTACCTGGGTAGGTTTGTTTCCATTACCTGGGTAGGTTTGTTTCCCCTACCTGGGTAGGTTTGTTTTCCATACCTGGGTAGGCTTGTTTCCCCTTACCTGGGTAGGTTTGTTCCCCTTACCTGGGTAGGTTTGTTTCCCCTCACCTGGGTAGGTTTGTTTTCCCCTACCTGGGTAGGTTTGTTTTTCTTACCTGGGTAGGTTTGTTTTCCCCTTACCTGGGTAGGTTTGTTTTCCCTTACCTGGGTAGGTTTGTTTTCCCCTTACCTGGGTAGGTTTGTTTTCCCTTACCTGGGTAGGTTTGTTTTCCCCTTACCTGGGTAGGTTTGTTTCCCTTACCTGGGTAGGTTTGTTTTCCCTTTCCTGGGTAGGTTGGTTTTCCTCTTACCTGGGTAGGTTTGTTTTCCCCTTACCTGGGTAGGTTTGTTTCCCTTACCTGGGTAGGTTTGTTTTCCCCTTACCTGGGTAGGTTTGTTTTCCCCTACCTGGGTAGGTTTGTTTTCCCCTTACCTGGGTAGGTTTGTTTTCCCTTACCTGGGTAGGTTTGTTTTCCCCTTACCTGGGTAGGTTTGTTTCCCCTTACCTGGGTAGGTTTGTTTCCCGAACCTGGGTAGGTTTGTTTTCCCCTACTTTGGGTAGGTTTGTTTTCCCCTTACCTGGGTAGGTTTGTTTTCCCCTACCTGGGTAGGTTTGTTTTCCCCCTTACCTGGAAAGGTTTGTTTCCCTCACCTGGGTAGGTTTGTTTTCCCCTTACCTGGGTAGGTTTGTTTTCCCCTTACCTGGGTAGGTTTGTTTCCCTTACCTGGGTAGGTTTGTTTTCCCCTACCTGGGTAGGTTTGTTTTCCCCTTACCTGGGTAGGTTTGTTTTCCCTTACCTGGGTAGGTTTGTTTTCCCCTTACCTGGGTAGGTTTGTTTCCCCTTACCTGGATAGGTTTGCTTTCCTTACCTGGGTAGATTTGTTTCCCCTTACCTGGATAGGTTGGTTTTCCCCTTACCTGGGTAGGTTTGTTTCCCCTTATCTGGGTAGGTTTGTTTTCCTTACCTGGGTAGGTTTGTTTTCCCCTTTCCTGGGTAGGTTTGTTTTCCCCTTACCTGGGTAGGTTTGTTTCCCTACCTGGGTAAGTTTGTTTCCCTTACCTGGGGAGGTTTGTTTTCCCCTTACCTGGGTAGGTTTGATTTCCCCTACCTGGGTAGGTTTGTTTTCCCTTACCTGGGTAGGTTTGTCTTCCCCTTACCTGGGTAGGTTTGTTTCCCTTACCTGGGTAGGTTTGTTTCCCCTTACCTGGGTAGGTTTGTTTCCCTTACCTGGGTAGGTTTGTTTCCCCTTACCTGGGTAGGTTTGTATCCCTTACCTGGGTAGGTTTGTTTCCGCTTCCCTGGGTAGGTTTGTTTTCCCCTTCCTGGGTAGGTTTGTTTTCCCCTTACCTGGGTAGGATTGTTTTCTCTTACCTGGGTAGGTTTGTTTTCCCCTTACCTGGGTAGGTCTGTTTTCCCCTACCTGGGTAGGTTTGATTTCCCTTACCTGGGTAGGTTTGTTTTCCCCTTACCTGGGTAGGTCTGTTTTCCCCTACCTGGGTAGTTTTGATTTCCCTTACCTGGGTAGGTTTGTTTTCCCCTTACCTGGGTAGGTTGGTTTTCCCCTTACCTGGATAGGTTGGTTTTCCCCTTACCTGGGTAGGTTTGTTTCCCCTTACCTGGGTAGGTTTGTTTCCCTTACCTGCGTAGGGTTGTTTTCCCTTTTCCTGGGTAGGTTTGTTTTCCCCTTACCTGGGTAGGTTTGTTTCCCTTACCTGGGTAGGTTTGTTTTCCCCTCTCCTGGGTAGGTTTGTTTTCCCCTTACCTGGGTAGGTTTGTTTTCCCCTTTCCTGGGTAGGTTTGTTTTCCCTACCTTGGTAGGTTTGTTTTCCCTACCTGGGTAGGTTTGTTTTCCCCTTTCCTGGGTAGGTTTGTTTTCCCCTTACCTGGGTAAGTTTGTTTCCCTTACCTGGGGAGGTTCATTTTCCCCTTACCTGGGTAGGTTTGATTTCCCCTACCTGGGTAGGTTTGTTTTCCCTTACCTGGGTAGGTTTGTCTTCCCCTTACCAGGGTAGGTTTGTTTCCCTTACCTGGGTAGGTTTGTTTCCCCTTACCTGGGTAGGTTTGTTTCCCTTACCTGGGTAGGTTTGTTTCCCCTTACCTGGGTAGGTTTGTTTCCCTTACCTGGGTAGGTTTGTTTCCGCTTACCTGGGTAGGTTTGTTTTCCCCTTACCTGGGTAGGTTTGTTTTCCCCTTCCTGGGTAGGTTTGTTATCCCCTTACCTGGGTAGGTTTGTTTTCCCCTTACCTGGGTAGGTTTGTTTCCCCCTACCTGGGTAGGTTTGTTTTCCCCTTACCTGGGTAGGTTGGTTTTCCCCTTACCTGGGTAGGTTTGTTTTCCCCTTACCTGGGTAGGTTTGTTTCCCTTACCTGGGTAGGTTTGTTTTCCCCTTACCTGGGTAGTTTGGTTTTCCCCTACCTGGGTAGGTTTGTTTTCCCCTTACCTGGGTAGGTTTGTTTTCCCTTACCTGGGTAGGTTTGTTTTCCCCTTACCTGGGTAGGTTTTTTTCCCCTTACCTGGGTAGGTTTGTTTCCCTTACCTGGGTAGGTTTGTTTTCCCCTACCTGGATAGGTTTGTTTTCCCCTTACCTGGGTAGGTTTGTTTTCCCCCTTAGCTGGATAGGTTTGTTTCCCTTACCTGGGTAGGTTTGTTATCCCCTTACCTGGGTAGGTTTGTTTTCCCCTTACCTGGGTAGGTTTGTTTCCCTTACCTGGGTAGGTTTGTTTTCCCCTACCTGGGTAGGTTTGTTTTCCCCTTACCTGGGTAGGTTTGTTTTCCCTTACCTGGGTAGGTTTGTTTTCCCCTTACCTGGGTAGGTTTGTTTCCGCTTACCTGGGTAGGTTTTGTTTTCCTGACCTGGGTAGATTTGTTTCCCCTTACCTGGATAGGTTGGTTTTCCCCTTACCTGGGTAGGTTTGTTTCCCCTTACCTGGGTAGGTTTGTTTCCCTGACCTGGGTAGGTTTGTTTTCCCCTTTCCTGGGTAGGTTTGTTTCCCCTTACCTGGGTAGGTTTGTTTTCCCCTTTCCTGGGTAGGTTTGTTTCCCTTACCTGGGTAGGTTTGTTTTCCCCTACCTGGGTAGGTTTGTTTTCCCCTTACCTGGGTAGGTTTGTTTTCCCTTACCTGGGTAGGTTTGTTTTCCCCTTACCTGGGTAGGTTTGTTTTCCCTTACCTGGGTAGGTTTGTTTTCCCCTTACCTGGGTAGGTTTGTTTCCCCTTACCTGGGAAGGTTTGTTTTCCTTACCTGGGTAGATTTGTTTCCCCTTACCTGGATAGGTTGGTTTTCCCCTTCCCTGGGTAGGTTTGTTTCCCCTTACCTGGGTAGGTTTGTTTCCCTTACCTGGGTAGGGTTGTTTTCCCCTTTCCTGGGTAGGTTTGTTTTCCCCTTACCTGGGTAGGTTTGTTTCCCTTACCTGGGTAGGTTTGTTTTCCCCTTTCCTGGGTAGGTTTGTTTTCCCCTTACCTGGGTAGGTTTGTTTTCCCCTTTCCTGGGTAGGTTTGTTTTCCCTACCTTGGTAGGTTTGTTTTCCCGACCTGGGAAGGTTTGTTTTCCCCTTTCCTGGGTAGGTTTGTTTTCCCCTTACCTGGGTAAGTTTGTTTCCCTTACCTGGGGAGGTTTATTTTCCCCTTACCTGGGTAGGTTTGATTTCCCCTACCTGGGTAGGTTTGTTTTCCCTTACCTGGGTAGGTTTGTCTTCCCCTTACCAGGGTAGGTTTGTTTCCCTTACCTGGGTAGGTTTGTTTCCCCTTACCTGGGTAGGTTTGTTTCCCTTACCTGGGTAGGTTTGTTTCCCCTTACCTGGGTAGGTTTGTTTCCCTTACCTGGGTAGGTTTGTTTCCGCTTACCTGGGTAGGTTTGTTTTCCCCTTACCTGGGTAGGTTTGTTTTCCCCTTCCTGGGTAGGTTTGTTATCCCCTTACCTGGGTAGGTTTGTTTTCCCCTTACCTGGGTAGGTTTGTTTCCCCCTACCTGGGTAGGTTTGTTTTCCCCTTACCTGGGTAGGTTGGTTTTCCCCTTACCTGGGTAGGTTTGTTTTCCCCTTACCTGGGTAGGTTTGTTTCCCCTTACCTGGGTAGGTTTGTTTTCCCCTTACCTGGGTAGGTTGGTTTTCCCCTACCTGGGTAGGTTTGTTTTCCCCTTACCTGGGTAGGTTTGTTTTCCCTTACCTGGGTAGGTTTGTTTTCCCCTTACCTGGGTAGGTTTGTTTCCCCTTACCTGGGTAGGTTTGTTTCCCTTACCTGGGTAGGTTTGTTTTCCCCTACCTGGATAGGTTTGTTTTCCCCTTACCTGGGTAGGTTTGTTTTCCCCCTTAGCTGGATAGGTTTGTTTCCCTTACCTGGGTAGGTTTGTTTTCCCCTTACCTGGGTAGGTTTGTTTTCCCCTTACCTGGGTAGGTTTGTTTCCCTTACCTGGGTAGGTTTGTTTTCCCCTACCTGGGTAGGTTTGTTTTCCCCTTACCTGGGTAGGTTTGTTTTCCCTTACCTGGGTAGGTTTGTTTTCCCCTTACCTGGGTAGGTGTGTTTCCGCTTACCTGGGTAGGTTTTGTTTTCCTGACCTGGGTAGATTTGTTTCCCCTTACCTGGATAGGTTGGTTTTCCCCTTACCTGGGTAGGTTTGTTTCCCCTTACCTGGGTAGGTTTGTTTCCCTGACCTGGGTAGGTTTGTTTTCCCCTTTCCTGGGTAGGTTTGTTTCCCCTTACCTGGGTAGGTTTGTTTTCCCCTTTCCTGGGTAGGTTTGTTTTCCCTACCTGGGTAGGTTTGTTTTCCCTACCTGGGTAGGTTTGTTTTCCCCTTTCCTGGGTAGGTTTGTTTTCCCCTTACCTGGGTAAGTTTGTTTCCCTTACCTGGGGAGGTTTGTTTTCCCCTTACCTGGGTAGGTTTGATTTCCCCTACCTGGGTAGGTTTGTTTTCCCTTACCTGGGTAGGTTTGTCTTCCCCTTACCTGGGTAGGTTTGTTTCCGCTTACCTGGGTAGGTTTGTTTTTCCCTTACCTGGGTAGGTTTGATTTCCCCTACCTGGGTAGGTTTGTTTTCCCTTACCTGGGTAGGTATTTCTTCCCCTTACCTGGGTAGGTTTGTTTCCCTTACCTGGGTAGGTTTGTTTCCCCTTACCTGGGTAGGTTTGTTTTCCCTTACCTGGGTAGGTTTGTTTTCCCCTTAACTGGGTAGGTTTGTTTCCCCTTACCTGGGTAGGTTTGTTTTCCTTACCTGGGTAGATTTGTTTCCCTTTACCTGGATAGGTTGGTTTTCCCCTTACCTGGGTAGGTTTGTTTCCCCTTACCTGGGTAGGTTTGTTTCCCTTACCTGGGTAGGGTTGTTTTCCCCTTTCCTGGGTAGGTTTGTTTTCCCCTTACCTGGGTAGGTTTGTTTCCCTTACCTGGGTAGGTTTGTTTTCCCCTTTCCTGGGTAGGTTTGTTTTCCCCTTACCTGGGTAGGTTTGTTTTCCCCTTTCCTGGGTAGGTTTGTTTTCCCTACCTTGGTAGGTTTGTTTTCCCTACCTGGGTAGGTTTGATTTCCCCTACCTGGGTAGGTTTGTTGTCCCTTACCTGGGTAGGTTTGTCTTCCCCTTACATGGGTAGGTTTGTTTCCCTTACCTGGGTAGGTTTGTTTCCCCTTACCTGGGTAGGTTTGTTTCCCTTACCTGGGTAGGTTTGTTTCCCCTTACCTGGGTAGGTTTGTATCCCTTACCTGGGTAGGTTTGTTTCCGCTTACCTGGGTAGGTTTGTTTTCCCCTTCCTGGGTAGGTTTGTTTTCCCCTTACCTGGGTAGGTTTGTTTTCTCTTACCTGGGTAGGTTTGTTTTCCCCTTACCTGGGTAGGTCTGTTTTCCCCTACCTGGGTAGGTTTGTTTTCCCTTACCTGGTTAGGTTTGTTTTCTCCTTACCTGGGTAGGTTAGATTTCCCCTTACCTGTGTAGGTTTGTTTTCCCCTGACCTGGGTAGGTTTGTTTTCCCTTAACCGGGGTAGGTTTGTTTTCCCCTACCTGGGTAGGTTTGTTTTCCCCTTACCTGGGTAGGTTTGTTTTCCCCTACCTGGGTAGGTTTGTTTTCCCCTTACCTGGGTAGGTTGGTTTTCCCCTTACCTGGGTAGGTTTGTTTTCCCCTTACCTGGGTAGGTTTGTTTCCCTTACCTGGGTAGGTTTGTTTTCCCCTTACCTGGGTAGGTTTGTTTTCCCCTAACCGGGGTAGGTTTGTTTTCCCTTACCTGGGTAGGTTTGTTTTCCCCTTACCTGGGTAGGTTTGTTTCCCTTACCTGGGTAGGTTTGTTTTCCCCTACCTGGGTAGGTTTGTTTTCCCCATACCTGGGTATGTTTGTTTTCCCCTACCTGGGTAGGTTTGTTTTCCCCCTTACCTGGATAGGTTTGTTTCCCTTACCTGGGTAGGTTTGTTTTCCCCTTACCTGGGTAGGTTAGTTTTCCCCTTACCTGGGTAGGTTTGTTTCCCCTTACCTGGGTAGGTTTGTTTCCCTTACCTGGGTAGGTTTGTTTTCCCCTACCTGGGTAGGTTTGTTTTCCCCTTACCTGGGTAGGTTTGTTTTCCCTTACCTGGGTAGGTTTGTTTTCCCCTTACCTGGGTAGGTTTTTTTCCCCTTACCTGGGTAGGTTTGTTTTCCTTACCTGGGTAGATTTGTTTCCCGTTACCTGGATAGGTTGGTTTTCCCCTTCCCTGGGTAGGTTTGTTTCCCCTTACCTGGGTAGGTTTGTTTCCCTTACCTGGGTAGGGTTGTTTTCCCCTTTCCTGGGTAGGTTTGTTTTCCCCTTACCTGGGTAGGTTTGTTTTCCCCTTACCTGGGTAGGTTTGTTTTCCCCTTACCTGGGTAGGTTGGTTTTCCCCTTACCTGGGTAGGTTTGTTTCCCTTACCTGGGTAGGTTTGTTTTCCCCTTTCCTGGGTAGGTTTGTTTTCCCCTTACCTGGGTAGGTTTGTTTTCCCCTTACCTGGGTAGGTTGGTTTTCCCCTTACCTGGGTAGGTTTGTTTTCCCCTTACCTGGGTAGGTTTGTTTCCCTTCCCTGGGTAGGTTTGTTTTCCCCTAACCGGGGTAGGTTTATTTTCCCTTACCTGGGTAGGTTTGTTTTCCCCTTATCTGGGTAGGTTTGTTTTCCCTTTACCTGGGTAGGTTTGTTTCCATTACCTGGGTAGGTTTGTTTCCCCTACCTGGGTAGGTTTGTTTTCCATACCTGGGTAGGCTTGTTTCCCCTTACCTGGGTAGGTTTGTTTCCCTTACCTGGGTAGGTTTGTTTCCCCTCACCTGGGTAGGTTTGTTTTCCCCTACCTGGGTAGGTTTGTTTTTCTTACCTGGGTAGGTTTGTTTTCCCCTTACCTGGGTAGGTTTGTTTTCCCCTACCTGGGTAGGTTTGTTTTCCCTTACCTGGGTAGGTTTGTTTTCCCCTTTCCTGGGTAGATTGGTTTTCCTCTTACCTGGGTAGGTTTGTTTTCCCCTTACCTGGGTAGGTTTGTTTCCCTTACCTGGGTAGGTTTGTTTTCCCCTTACCTGGGTATGTTTGTTTTCCCCTACCTGGGTAGGTTTGTTTTCCCCTTACCTGGGTAGGTTTGTTTTCCCTTACCTGGGTAGGTTTGTTTTCCCCTTACCTGGGTAGGTTTGTTTCCCCTTACCTGGGTGGGTTTGGTTCCCTTACCTGGGTAGGTTTGTTTCCCTTACCTGGGTAGGTTTGTTTCCCCTTACCTGGGTAGGTTTGTTTCCCTTACCTGGGTAGGTTTGTTTCCCCTTACCTGGGTAGGTTTGTATCCCTTACCTGGGTAGGTTTGTTTCCGCTTCCCTGGGTAGGTTTGTTTTCCCCTTCCTGGGTAGGTTTGTTTTCCCCTTACCTGGGTAGGATTGTTTTCTCTTACCTGGGTAGGTTTGTTTTCCCCTTACCTGGGTAGGTCTGTTTTCCCCTACCTGGGTAGGTTTGATTTCCCTTACCTGGGTAGGTTTGTTTTCCCCTTACCTGGGTAGGTTGGTTTTCCCCTTACCTGGGTAGGTTTGTTTTCCCCTTACCTGGGTAGGTTTGTTTCCCTTCCCTGGGTAGGTTTGTTTTCCCCTAACCGGGGTAGGTTTGTTTTCCCCTACCTGGGTAGGTTTGTTTTCCCCTTACCTGTGTAGGTTTGTTTTCCCCTACCTGGGTAGGTTTGTTTTCCCTTACCTGGGTAGGTTTGTTTTCCCCTTACCTGGGTAGGTTTGTTTTCCCCTTACCTGGGTAGGTTTGTTTCCCTTACATGGGTAGGTTTGT
The DNA here is from genome assembly GCF_037043375.1 of Chiloscyllium plagiosum. NCBI lineage: Eukaryota > Metazoa > Chordata > Chondrichthyes > Orectolobiformes > Hemiscylliidae > Chiloscyllium > Chiloscyllium plagiosum. Next base: position 4,120,979 of record NW_028270150.1, on the reverse strand, counting down.
TTTCCCCTACCTGGGTAGGTTTGTTTCCCCTTACCTGGGTAGGTTTGTTTTCCCCTTACCTGGGTAGGTTTGTTTTCCCCCTTACCTGGATAGGTTTGTTTCCCTTACCTGGGTAGGTTTGTTTTCCCCTTACCTGGGTAGGTTTGTTTTCCCCTTACCTGGGTAGGTTTGTTTCCCTTACCTGGGTAGGTTTGTTTTCCCCTACCTGCGTAGGTTTGTTTTCCCATTACCTGGGTAGGTTTGTTTTCCCTTACCTGCGTAGGTTTGTTTTCCCCTTACCTGGGTAGGTTTGTTTCCCCTTACCTGGGTAGGTTTGTTTTCCTTACCTGGGTAGATTTGGTTCCCCTTACCTGGATAGGTTGGTTTTCCCCTTCCCTGGGTAGGTTTGTTTCCCCTTACCTGGGTAGGTTTGTTTCCCTTACCTGGGTAGGGTTGTTTTCCCCTTACCTGGGTAGGTTTGTTTCCCTTACCTGGGTAGGTTTGTTTCCCTTACCTGGGTAGGTTTGTTTTCCCCTTTCCTGGGTAGGTTTGTTTTCCCCTTACCTGGGTAGGTTTGTTTTCCCCTTTCCTGGGTAGGTTTGTTTTCCCTACCTTGGTAGGTTTGTTTTCCCTACCTGGGTAGGTTTGTTTTCCCCTTTCCTGGGTAGGTTTGTTTTCTCCTTACCTGGGTAAGTTTGTTTCCCTTACCTGGGGTGGTTTATTTTCCCCTTACCTGGGTAGGTTTGATTTCCCCTACCTGGGTAGGTTTGTTTTCCCTTACCTGGGTAGGTTTGTCTTCCCCTTACCTGGGTAGGTTTGTTTCCCTTACCTGGGTAGGTTTGTTTCCCCTTACCTGGGTAGGTTTGTTTCCCTTACCTGGGTAGGTTTGTTTCCCTTACCTGGGTAGGTTTGTTTCCGCTTTCCTGGGTAGGTTTGTTTTCCCCTTACCTGGGTAGGTTTGTTTTCCCCTTCCTGGGTAGGTTTGTTATCCCCTTAACTGGGTAGGTTTGTTTTCCCCTACCTGGGTAGGTTTGTTTTCCCCTTACCTGGGTAGGTTGGTTTTCCCCTTACCTGGGTAGGTTTGTTTTCCCCTTACCTGGGTAGGTTTGTTTTCCCTTACCTGGGTAGGTTTGTTTTCCCCTTACCTGGGTAGGTTTGTTTCCCCTTACCTGGGTAGGTTTGTTTCCCTTACCTGGGTAGGTTTGTTTTCCCCTACCTGGATAGGTTTGTTTTCCCCTTACCTGGGTAGGTTTGTTTTCCCCCTTACCTGGATAGGTTTGTTTCCCTTACCTGGGTAGGTTTGTTTTCCCCTTACCTGGGTAGGTTTGTTTTCCCCTTACCTGGGTAGGTTTGTTTCCCTTACCTGGGTAGGTTTGTTTTCCCCTACCTGGGTAGGTTTGTTTTCCCCTTACCTGGGTAGGTTTGTTTTCCCTTACCTGGGTAGGTTTGTTTTCCCCTTACCTGGGTAGGTTTGTTTCCCCTTACCTGGGTAGGTTTGTTTTCCTTACCTGGGTAGATTTGTTTCCCCTTACCTGGATAGGTTGGTTTTCCCCTTACCTGGGTAGGTTTGTTTCCCCTTACCTGGGTAGGTTTGTTTCCCTGACCTGGGTAGGTTTGTTTTCCCCTTTCCTGGGTAGGTTTGTTTTCCCCTTACCTGGGTAGGTTTGTTTTCCCCTTTCCTGGGTAGGTTTGTTTTCCCTACCTGGGTAGGTTTGTTTTCCCTACCTGGGTAGGTTTGTTTTCCCCTTTCCTGGGTAGGTTTGTTTTCCCCTTACCTGGGTAAGTTTGTTTCCCTTACCTGGGGAGGTTTGTTTTCCCCTTACCTGGGTAGGTTTGATTTCCCCTACCTGGGTAGGTTTGTTTTCCCTTACCTGGGTAGGTTTGTCTTCCCCTTACCTGGGTAGGTTTGTTTCCGCTTACCTGGGTAGGTTTGTTTTTCCCTTACCTGGGTAGGTTTGATTTCCCCTACCTGGGTAGGTTTGTTTTCCCTTACCTGGGTAGGTTTGTTTTCCCCTTACCTGGGTAGGTTTGTTTCCCCTTACCTGGGTGGGTTTGTTTCCCTTACCTGGGTAGGTTTGTTTTCCCCTACCTGGGTAGGTTTGTTTTCCCCTTACCTGGGTAGGTTTGTTTTCCCCTACCTGGGTAGGTTTGTTTTCCCCCTTACCTGGATAGGTTTGTTTCCCTCACCTGGGTAGGTTTGTTTTCCCCTTACCTGGATAGGTTTGTTTTCCCCTTACCTGGGTAGGTTTGTTTCCCTTACCTGGGTATGTTTGTTTTCCCCTACCTGGGTAGGTTTGTTTTCCGCTTACCTGGATAGGTTTGTTTTCCCCTTACCTGGGTAGGTTTGTTTCCCTTACCTGGGTATGTTTGTTTTCCCCTACCTGGGTAGGTTTGTTTTCCGCTTACCTGGGTAGGTTTGTTTCCCTTACCTGGGTAGGTTTGCTTTCCCTTACCTGGGTAGGTTTGTTTTCCCCTTACCTGGGTAGGTTTGTTTCCCCTTACCTGGATAGGTTTGCTTTCCTTACCTGGGTAGATTTGTTTCCCCTTACCTGGATAGGTTGGTTTTCCCCTTACCTGGGTAGGTTTGTTTCCCCTTATCTGGGTAGGTTTGTTTTCCTTACCTGGGTAGGTTTGTTTTCCCCTTTCCTGGGTAGGTTTGTTTTCCCCTTACCTGGGTAGGTTTGTTTCCCTACCTGGGTAAGTTTGTTTCCCTTACCTGGGGAGGTTTGTTTTCCCCTTACCTGGGTAGGTTTGATTTCCCCTACCTGGGTAGGTTTGTTTTCCCTTACCTGGGTAGGTTTGTCTTCCCCTTACCTGGGTAGGTTTGTTTCCCTTACCTGGGTAGGTTTGTTTCCCCTTACCTGGGTAGGTTTGTTTCCCTTACCTGGGTAGGTTTGTTTCCCCTTACCTGGGTAGGTTTGTATCCCTTACCTGGGTAGGTTTGTTTCCGCTTCCCTGGGTAGGTTTGTTTTCCCCTTCCTGGGTAGGTTTGTTTTCCCCTTACCTGGGTAGGATTGTTTCCTCTTACCTGGGTAGGTTTGTTTTCCCCTTACCTGGGTAGGTCTGTTTTCCCCTACCTGGGTAGGTTTGATTTCCCTTACCTGGGTAGGTTTGTTTTCCCCTTACCTGGGTAGGTTGGTTTTCCCCTTACCTGGGTAGGTTTGTTTTCCCCTTACCTGGGTAGGTTTGTTTCCCTTCCCTGGGTAGGTTTGTTTTCCCCTAACCGGGGTAGGTTTGTTTTCCCCTACCTGGGTAGGTTTGTTTTCCCCTTACCTGGGTAGGTTTGTTTTCCCCTACCTTGGTATGTTTGTTTTCCCTTACCTGGGTAGGTTTGTTTTCCCCTTACCTGGGTAGGTTTGTTTCCCTGACATGGGTAGGTTTGTTTTCCCCTACCTGGGTAGGTTTGTTTCCCCTTACCTGTGAAGGTTTGTTTTCCCCTACCTGGGTAGGTTTGTTTCCCCTTACCTGGGTAGGTTTGTTTCCCTTACCTGGGTAGGTTTGTTTTCCCCTACCTGGATAGGTTTGTTTTCCCCTTACCTGGGTAGGTTTGTTTTCCCCCTTACCTGGATAGGTTTGTTTCCCTTACCTGGGTAGGTTTGTTTTCCCCTTACCTGGGTAGGTTTGTTTTCCCCTTACCTGGGTAGGTTTGTTTCCCTTACCTGGGTAGGTTTGTTTTCCCCTACCTGGGTAGGTTTGTTTTCCCCTTACCTGGGTAGGTTTGTTTTCCCTTACCTGGGTAGGTTTGTTTTCCCCTTACCTGGGTAGGTTTGTTTCCCCTTACCTGGGTAGGTTTGTTTTCCTTACCTGGGTAGATTTGTTTCCCCTTACCTGGATAGGTTGGTTTTCCCCTTACCTGGGTAGGTTTGTTTCCCCTTACCTGGGTAGGTTTGTTTCCCTGACCTGGGTAGGTTTGTTTTCCCCTTTCCTGGGTAGGTTTGTTTTCCCCTTACCTGGGTAGGTTTGTTTTCCCCTTTCCTGGGTAGGTTTGTTTTCCCTACCTGGGTAGGTTTGTTTTCCCTACCTGGGTAGGTTTGTTTTCCCCTTTCCTGGGTAGGTTTGTTTTCCCCTTACCTGGGTAAGTTTGTTTCCCTTACCTGGGGAGGTTTGTTTTCCCCTTACCTGGGTAGGTTTGATTTCCCCTACCTGGGTAGGTTTGTTTTCCCTTACCTGGGTAGGTTTGTCTTCCCCTTACCTGGGTAGGTTTGTTTCCGCTTACCTGGGTAGGTTTGTTTTTCCCTTACCTGGGTAGGTTTGATTTCCCCTACCTGGGTAGGTTTGTTTTCCCTTACCTGGGTAGTTTTGTTTTCCCCTTACCTGGGTAGGTTTGTTTCCCCTTACCTGGGTGGGTTTGTTTCCCTTACCTGGGTAGGTTTGTTTTCCCCTACCTGGGTAGGTTTGTTTTCCCCTTACCTGGGTAGGTTTGTTTTCCCCCTTACCTGGATAGGTTTGTTTCCCTCACCTGGGTAGGTTTGTTTTCCCCTTACCTGGATAGGTTTGTTTTCCCCTTACCTGGGTAGGTTTGTTTCCCTTACCTGGGTAGGTTTGTTTTCCCCCTTACCTGGATAGGTTTGTTTCCCTCACCTGGGTAGGTTTGTTTTCCCCTTACCTGGATAGGTTTGTTTTCCCCCTACCTGGGTAGGTTTGTTTTCCCCTTACCTGGGTAGGTTTGTTTTCCCCCTTACCTGGATAGGTTTGTTTCCCTCACCTGGGTAGGTTTGTTTTCCCCTTACCTGGGTATGTTTGTTTTCCCCTACCTGGGTAGGTTTGTTTTCCCGTTACATGGGTAGGTTTGTTTTCCCTTACCTGGGTAGGTTTGTTTTCCCCTTACCTGGGTAGGTTTGTTTCCCCTTACCTGGATAGGTTTGCTTTCCTTACCTGGGTAGATTTGTTTCCCCTTACCTGGATAGGTTGGTTTTCCCCTTACCTGGGTAGGTTTGTTTCCCCTTACCTGGGTAGGTTTGTTTTCCCCTTACCTGGGTAGGTTTGTTTCCCTACCTGGGTAAGTTTGTTTCCCTTACCTGGGGAGGTTTGTTTTCCCCTTACCTGGGTAGGTTTGATTTCCCCTACCTGGGTAGGTTTGTTTTCCCTTACCTGGGTAGGTTTGTCTTCCCCTTACCTGGGTAGGATTGTTTTCTCTTACCTGGGTAGGTTTGTTTTCCCCTTACCTGGGTAGGTCTGTTTTCCCCTACCTGGGTAGGTTTGATTTCCCTTACCTGGGTAGGTTTGTTTTCCCCTTACCTGGGTAGGTTGGTTTTCCCCTTACCTGGGTAGGTTTGTTTTCCCCTTACCTGGGTAGGTTTGTTTCCCTTCCCTGGGTAGGTTTGTTTTCCCCTAACCGGGGTAGGTTTGTTTTCCCCTACCTGGGTAGGTTTGTTTTCCCCTTACCTGGGTAGGTTTGTTTTCCCCTACCTGGGTATGTTTGTTTTCCCTAACCTGGGGAGGTTTGTTTTCCCCTTACCTGGGTAGGTTTGTTTTCCCCTTACCTGGGTAGGTTTGTTTCCCTGACCTGGGTAGGTTTGTTTTCCCCTTTCCTGGGTAGGTTTGTTTTCCCCTTACCTGGGTAGGTTTGTTTTCCCCTTTCCTGGGTAGGTTTGTTTTCCCTACCTGGGTAGGTTTGTTTTCCCTACCTGGGTAGGTTTGTTTTCCCCTTTCCTGGGTAGGTTTGTTTTCCCCTTACCTGGGTAAGTTTGTTTCCCTTACCTGGGGAGGTTTGTTTTCCCCTTACCTGGGTAGGTTTGATTTCCCCTACCTGGGTAGGTTTGTTTTCCCTTACCTGGGTAGGTTTGTCTTCCCCTTACCTGGGTAGGTTTGTTTCCGCTTACCTGGGTAGGTTTGTTTTTCCCTTACCTGGGTAGGTTTGATATCCCCTACCTGGGTAGGTTTGTTTTCCCTTACCTGGGTAGGTTTGTTTTCCCCTTACCTGGGTAGGTTTGTTTCCCCTTACCTGGGTGGGTTTGTTTCCCTTACCTGGGTAGGTTTGTTTTCCCCTACCTGGGTAGGTTTGTTTTCCCCTTACCTGGGTAGGTTTGTTTTCCCCCTTACCTGGATAGGTTTGTTTCCCTCACCTGGGTAGGTTTGTTTTCCCCTTACCTGGATAGGTTTGTTTTCCCCTTACCTGGGTAGGTTTGTTTCCCTTACCTGGGTATGTTTGTTTTCCCCTTACCTGGGTAGGTTTGTTTCCCTTACCTGGGTATGTTTGTTTTCCCCTACCTGGGTAGGTTTGTTTTCCCTTACCTGGGTAGGTTTGTTTTCCCTTACCTGGGTAGGTTTGTTTTCCCCTTACCTGGGTAGGTTTGTTTCCCCTTACCTGGATAGGTTTGCTTTCCTTACCTGGGTAGATTTGTTTCCCCTTACCTGGATAGGTTGGTTTTCCCCTTACCTGGGTAGGTTTGTTTCCCCTTATCTGGGTAGGTTTGTTTTCCTTACCTGGGTAGGTTTGTTTTCCCCTTTCCTGGGTAGGTTTGTTTTCCCCTTACCTGGGTAGGTTTGTTTCCCTACCTGGGTAAGTTTGTTTCCCTTACCTGGGGAGGTTTGTTTTCCCCTTACCTGGGTAGGTTTGATTTCCCCTACCTGGGTAGGTTTGTTTTCCCTTACCTGGGTAGGTTTGTCTTCCCCTTACCTGGGTAGGATTGTTTTCTCTTACCTGGGTAGGTTTGTTTTCCCCTTACCTGGGTAGGTCTGTTTTCCCCTACCTGGGTAGGTTTGATTTCCCTTACCTGGGTAGGTTTGTTTTCCCCTTACCTGGGTAGGTTGGTTTTCCCCTTACCTGGGTAGGTTTGTTTTCCCCTTACCTGGGTAGGTTTGTTTCCCTTCCCTGGGTAGGTTTGTTTTCCCCTAACCGGGGTAGGTTTGTTTTCCCCTACCTGGGTAGGTTTGTTTTCCCCTTACCTGGGTAGGTTTGTTTTCCCCTACCTGGGTATGTTTGTTTTCCCTAACCTGGGGAGGTTTGTTTTCCCCTTACCTGGGTAGGCTTGTTTTCCCCTTACCTGGGTAGGTTTGTTTCCCTGACATGGGTAGGTTTGTTTTCCCCTACCTGGGTAGGTTTGTTTCCCCTTACCTGGGTAGGTTTGTTTTCCCCTACCTGGGTAGGTTTGTTTTCCCCCTTACCTGGATAGGTTTGTTTCCCTTACCTGGGTAGGTTTCTTTCCCTTACCTGGGTAGGTTTGTTTACCTTACCTGGGTAGGTTTGTTTTCCCCTTTCCTGGGTAGGTTTGTTTTCCCTACCTGGGTAGGTTTGTTTTCCCCTTACCTGGGTAGGTTTGTTTTCCCCTTACCTGGGTAGTTTTGTTTCCCTTACCTGGGTAGGTTTGTTTTCCCCTACCTGGGTAGGTTTGTTTTCCCCTTACCTGGGTAGGTTTGTTTTCCCTTACCTGGGTAGGTTTGTTTTCCCCTTACCTGGGTAGGTTTGTTTCCCCTTACCTGGGTAGGTTTGTTTTCCTTACCTGGGTAGATTTGGTTCCCCTTACCTGGATAGGTTGGTTTTCCCCTTCCCTGGGTAGGTTTGTTTCCCCTTACCTGGGTAGGTTTGTTTCCCTTACCTGGGTAGGGTTGTTTTCCCCTTTCCTGGGTAGGTTTGTTTTCCCCTTACCTGGGTAGGTTTGTTTCCCTTACCTGGGTAGGTTTGTTTTCCCCTTTCCTGGGTAGGTTTGTTTTCCCCTTACCTGGGTAGGTTTGTTTTCCCCTTTCCTCGGTAGGTTTGTTTTCCCTACCTTGGTAGGTTTGTTTTCCCTACCTGGGTAGGTTTGTTTTCCCCTTTCCTGGGTAGGTTTGTTTTCCCCTTACCTGGGTAAGTTTGTTTCCCTTACCTGGGGAGGTTTATTTTCCCCTTACCTGGGTAGGTTTGATTTCCCCTACCTGGGTAGGTTTGTTTTCCCTTACCTGGGTAGGTTTGTCTTCCCCTTACCTGGGTAGGTTTGTTTCCCTTACCTGGGTAGGTTTGTTTCCCCTTACCTGGGTAGGTTTGTTTTCCTTACCTGGGTAGGTTTGTTTCCCCTTACCTGGGTAGGTTTGTTTCCCTTACCTGGGTAGGTTTGTTTCCGCTTACCTGGGTAGGTTTGTTTTCCCCTTACCTGGGTAGGTTTGTTTTCCCCTTCCTGGGTAGGTTTGTTATCCCCTTACCTGGGTAGGTTTGTTTTCCCCTTTCCTGGGTAGGTTTGTTTTCCCCTACCTGGGTAGGTTTGTTTTCCCCTTACCTGGGTAGGTTGGTTTTCCCCTTACCTGGGTAGGTTTGTTTTCCCCTTACCTGGGTAGGTTTTTTTCCCTTACCTGGGTAGGTTTGTTTTCCCCTTACCTGGGTAGGTTTGTTTTCCCCTACCTGGGTAGGTTTGTTTTCCCCTTACCTGGGTAGGTTTGTTTTCCCTTACCTGGGTAGGTTTGTTTTCCCCTTACCTGGGTAGGTTTGTTTCCCCTTACCTGGGTAGGTTTGTTTCCCTTACCTGGGTAGGTTTGTTTTCCCCTACCTGGATAGGTTTGTTTTCCCCTTACCTGGGTAGGTTTATTTTCCCCCTTGGAGGAGAAAGTGAGTCTGCAGATGCTGGAGATCAAAGTTGAAACTTTATTGCTGGAACAGCACAGCAGGTCAGGCAGCATCCAGGGAACAGGAGATTCGACGTTTCGGGCACAGGCCCTTCTTCAGGAATGAGAACAAACCTACCCAGGTAGGTTTCTGAAGAAGGGCCTGAAGAAGGGCCTGTGCCCGAAACGTCGAATCTCCTGTTCCCTGGATGCTGCCTGACCTGCTGTGCTGTTCCAGCAATAAAGTTTCAACTTATTTTCCCCCTTACCTGGATAGGTTTGTTTCCCTTACCTGGGTAGGTTTGTTTTCCCCTTACCTGGGTAGGTTTGTTTTCCCCTTACCTGGGTAGGTTTGTTTCCCTTACCTGGGTAGGTTTGTTTTCCCCTACCTGGGTAGGTTTGTTTTCCCCTTACCTGGGTAGGTTTGTTTTCCCTTACCTGGGTAGGTTTGTTTTCCCCTTACCTGGGTAGGTTTGTTTCCCCTTACCTGGGTAGGTTTGTTTTCCTTACCTGGGTAGATTTGTTTCCCCTTACCTGGATAGGTTGGTTTTCCCCTTACCTGGGTAGGTTTGTTTCCCCTTACCTGGGTAGGTTTGTTTCCCTGACCTGGGTAGGTTTGTTTTCCCCTTTCCTGGGTAGGTTTGTTTTCCCCTTACCTGGGTAGGTTTGTTTCCGCTTCCCTGGGTAGGTTTGTTTTCCCCTTCCTGGGTAGGTTTGTTTTCCCCTAACCTGGGTAGGATTGTTTTCTCTTACCTGGGTAGGTTTGTTTTCCCCTTACCTGGGTAGGTCTGTTTTCCCCTACCTGGGTAGGTTTGATTTCCCTTACCTGGGTAGGTTTGTTTTCCCCTTACCTGGGTAGGTTGGTTTTCCCCTTACCTGGGTAGGTTTGTTTTCCCCTTACCTGGGTAGGTTTGTTTCCCTTCCCTGGGTAGGTTTGTTTTCCCCTAACCGGGGTAGGTTTGTTTTCCCCTACCTGGGTAGGTTTGTTTTCCCCTTACCTGGGTAGGTTTGTTTTCCCATACCTGGGTATGTTTGTTTTCCCTTACCTGGGTAGGTTTGTTTTCCCCTTACCTGGGTAGGTTTGTTTTCCCCTTACCTGGGTAGGTTTGTTTCCCTGACATGGGTAGGTTTGTTTTCCCCTACCTGGGTAGGTTTGTTTCCCCTTACCTGGGTAGGTTTGTTTTCCCCTACCTGGGTAGGTTTGTTTTCCCCCTTACCTGGATAGGTTTGTTTCCCTTACCTGGGTAGGTTTGTTTTCCCCTTACCTGGGTAGGTTTGTTTCCCTTACCTGGGTAGGTTTGTTTTCCCCTACCTGGGTAGGTTTGTTTTCCCCTTACCTGGGTAGGTTTGTTTTCCCTTACCTGGGTAGGTTTGTTTTCCCCTTACCTGGGTAGGTTTGTTTCCCCTTACCTGGGTAGGTTTGTTTTCCTTACCTGGGTAGATTTGGTTCCCCTTACCTGGATAGGTTGGTTTTCCCCTTCACTGGGTAGGTTTGTTTCCCCTTACCTGGGTAGGTTTGTTTCCCTTACCTGGGTAGGGTTGTTTTCCCCTTTCCTGGGTAGGTTTGTTTTCCCCTTACCTGGGTAGGTTTGTTTCCCTTACCTGGGTAGGTTTGTTTTCCCCTTTCCTGGGTAGGTTTGTTTTCCCCTTACCTGGGTAGGTTTGTTTTCCCCTTTCCTCGGTAGGTTTGTTTTCCCTACCTTGGTAGGTTTGTTTTCCCTACCTGGGTAGGTTTGTTTTCCCCTTTCCTGGGTAGGTTTGTTTTCCCCTTACCTGGGTAAGTTTGTTTCCCTTACCTGGGGAGGTTTATTTTCCCCTTACCTGGGTAGGTTTGATTTCCCCTACCTGGGTAGGTTTGTTTTCCCTTACCTGGGTAGGTTTGTCTTCCCCTTACCTGGGTAGGTTTGTTTCCCTTACCTGGGTAGGTTTGTTTCCCCTTACCTGGGTAGGTTTGTTTCCCTTACCTGGGTAGGTTTGTTTCCCCTTACCTGGGTAGGTTTGTTTCCCTTACCTGGGTAGGTTTGTTTCCGCTTACCTGGGTAGGTTTGTTTTCCCCTTACCTGGGTAGGTTTGTTTTCCCCTTCCTGGGTAGGTTTGTTATCCCCTTACCTGGGTAGGTTTGTTTTCCCCTTTCCTGGGTAGGTTTGTTTTCCCCTACCTGGGTAGGTTTGTTTTCCCCTCACCTGGGTAGGTTGGTTTTCCCCTTACCTGGGTAGGTTTGTTTTCCCCTTACCTGGGTAGGTTTTTTTCCCTTACCTGGGTAGGTTTGTTTTCCCCTTGCCTGGGTAGGTTTGTTTTCCCCTACCTGGGTAGGTTTGTTTTCCCCTTACCTGGGTAGGTTTGTTTTCCCTTACCTGGGTAGGTTTGTTTTCCCCTTACCTGGGTAGGTTTGTTTCCCCTTACCTGGGTAGGTTTGTTTCCCTTACCTGGGTAGGTTTGTTTTCCCCTACCTGGATAGGTTTGTTTTCCCCTTACCTGGGTAGGTTTATTTTCCCCCTTACCTGGATAGGTTTGTTTCCCTTACCTGGGTAGGTTTGTTTTCCCCTTACCTGGGTAGGTTTGTTTTCCCCTTACCTGGGTAGGTTTGTTTCCCTTACCTGGGTAGGTTTGTTTTCCCCTACCTGGGTAGGTTTGTTTTCCCCTTACCTGGGTAGGTTTGTTTTCCCTTACCTGGGTAGGTTTGTTTTCCCCTTACCTGGGTAGGTTTGTTTCCCCTTACCTGGGTAGGTTTGTTTTCCTTACCTGGGTAGATTTGTTTCCCCTTACCTGGATAGGTTGGTTTTCCCCTTACCTGGGTAGGTTTGTTTCCCCTTACCTGGGTAGGTTTGTTTCCCTGACCTGGGTAGGTTTGTTTTCCCCTTTCCTGGGTAGGTTTGTTTTCCCCTTACCTGGGTAGGTTTGTTTTCTCCTTTCCTGGGTAGGTTTGTTTTCCCTACCTGGGTAGGTTTGTTTTCCCTACCTGGGTAGGTTTGTTTTCCCCTTTCCTGGGTAGGTTTGTTTTCCCCTTACCTGGGTAAGTTTGTTTCCCTTACCTGGGGAGGTTTGTTTTCCCCTTACCTGGGTAGGTTTGATTTCCCCTACCTGGGTAGGTTTGTTTTCCCTTACCTGGGTAGGTTTGTCTTCCCCTTACCTGGGTAGGTTTGTTTCCGCTTACCTGGGTAGGTTTGTTTTTCCCTTACCTGGGTAGGTTTGATTTCCCCTACCTGGGTAGGTTTGTTTTCCCTTACCTGGGTAGGTATTTCTTCCCCTTACCTGGGTAGGTTTGTTTCGCTTACCTGGGTAGGTTTGTTTCCCCTTACCTGGGTAGGTTTGTTTTCCCTTACCTGGGTAGGTTTGTTTTCCCCTTAACTGGGTAGGTTTGTTTCCCCTTACCTGGGTAGGTTTGTTTTCCTTACCTGGGTAGATTTCTTTCCCCTTACCTGGATAGGTTGGTTTTCCCCTTACCTGGGTAGGTTTGTTTCCCCTTACCTGGGTAGGTTTGTTTCCCTTACCTGGGTAGGGTTGTTTTCCCCTTTCCTGGGTAGGTTTGTTTTCCCCTTACCTGGGTAGGTTTGTTTCCCTTACCTGGGTAGGTTTGTTTTCCCCTTTCCTGGGTAGGTTTGTTTTCCCCTTACCTGGGTAGGTTTGTTTTCCCCTTACCTGGGTAGGTTTGTTTTCCCCTTCCTGGGTAGGTTTGTTATCCCCTTACCTGGGTAGGATTGTTTTCTCTTACCTGGGTAGGTTTGTTTTCCCTTACCTGGGTAGGTTTGTTTTCCCCTTACCTGGGTAGGTTGGTTTTCCCCTTACCTGGGTAGGTTTGTTTTCCCCTTACCTGGGTAGGTTTGTTTCCCTTAACTGGGTAGGTTTGTTTTCCCCTTACCTGGGTAGGTTTGTTTTCCCCTACCTGGGTAGGTTTGTTTTCCCCTTACCTGGGTAGGTTTGTTTTCCCTTACCTGGGTAGGTTTGTTTTCCCCTTACCTGGGTAGGTTTGTTTCCCCTTACCTGGGTAGGTTTGTTTCCCTTACCTGGGTAGGTTTGTTTTCCCATACCTGGGTAGGTTTGTTTTCCCCTTACCTGGGTGGGTTTCTTTTCCCCCTTACCTGGATAGGTTTGTTTCCCTTACCTGGGTAGGTTTGTTTTCCCCTTACCTGCGTAGGTTTGTTTTCCCCTTACCTGGGTAGGTTTGTTTCCCCTTACCTGGGTAGGTTTGTTTCCCTTACCTGGGTAGGTTTGTTTTCCCCTACCTGGGTAGGTTTGTTTTCCCCTTACCTGGGTAGGTTTGTTTCCCCTTACCTGGATAGGTTGGTTTTCCCCTTACCTGGGTAGGTTTGTTTCCCCTTACCTGGGTAGGTTTGTTTCCCTTACCTGGGTAGGTTTGTTTTCCCCTTTCCTGAGTAGGTTGGTTTTCCCCTTACCTGGGTAGGTTTGTTTTCCCCTTTCCTGGGTAGGTTTGTTTTCCCTACCTGGGTAGGTTTGTTTTCCCTACCTGGGTAGGTTTGTTTTCCCCTTTCCTGGGTTGGTTTGTTTTTCCCTTACCTGGGTAGGTTTGATTTCGCCTACCTGGGTAGGTTTGTTTTCCCTTACCTGGGTAGGTTTGTCTTCCCGTTACCTGGGTAGGTTTGTTTCCGCTTACCTGGGTAGGTTTGTTTTTCCCTTACCTGGGTAGGTTTGTTTTCCCCTTACCTGGGTAGGTTTGTTTGCCCTTACCTGTGTAGGTTTGTTTTCCCCTTACCTGGGTAGGTTTATTTTCCCTTACCTGGGTAGGTTTGTTTCCCCTTACCTGGGTAGGTTTGTTTCCCTTACCTGGGTATGTTTGTTTCCGCTTACCTGGGTAGGTTTGTTTTCCCCTTACCAGGGTAGGTTTGTTTTCCCCTTCCTGGGTAGGTTTGTTTTCCCCTTACCTGGGTAGGATTGATTTCTCTTACCTGGGTAGGTTTATTTTCCCCTTACCTGGGTAGGTCTGTTTTCCCCTACCTGGGTAGGTTTGTTTTCCCTTACCTGCGTAGGTTTGTTTTCCCCTTACCTGGGTAGGTTGGTTTTCCCCTTACCTGGGTAGGTTTGTTTTCCCCTTACCTGGGTAGGTTTGTTTCCCTTCCCTGGGTAGGTTTGTTTTCCCCTAACCGGGGTAGGTTTGCTTTCCCCTACCTGGGTAGGTTTGTTTTCCCCTTACCTGGGTAGGTTTGTTTTCCCTTACCTGGTTAAGATTGTTTTCCCGTTACCTGGGTAGGTTTGTTTTCCCCTTACCTGGGTAGGTTTGTTTTCCCTTTACCTGGGTAGGTTTGTTTCACTTACCTGGGTAGGTTTGTTTTCCCCTTACCGGGGTAGGTTTGTTTTCCCCTACCTGGGTAGGTTTGTTTTCCCCTTACCTGGGTAGGTTTGTTTTCCCTTACCTGGGTAGGTTTGTTTTCCCCTTACCTGGGTAGGTTTGTTTCCCTTACCAGGGTAGGTTTGTTTCCCCTTACCTGGGTAGGTTTGTTTTCCCCTACCTGGGTAGGTGTGTTTTCCTTACCTGGGTAGATTTGTTTTCCCCTTACCTGGGTAGGTTTGATTTCCCCTACCTGGGAAGGTTTGTTTTCCCTTACCTGGGTAGGTTTGTTTTCCCCTTAAATGGGTAGGTTTGTTTCCCTTACCTGGGTAGGTTTGTTTTCCCCTTACCTGGGTAGGTTTGTTTTCCCCTTACCTGGGTAGTTTTGTTTTCCCTTACCTGGGTAGATTTGTTTCCCCTCACCTGGGTAGGTTTGTTTCCCCTTTCCTAGGTAGGTTTGTTTCCCCTTACCTGGGTAGGTTTGTTTTCCCCTTACCTGGGTAGGTTTGTTTTCCCTACCTGGGTAGGTTTGTTTCCCCTACCTGGGTAGGTTTGTTTTCCCTTACCTGGGTAGATTTGTTTCCCCTCACCTGGGTAGGTTTGTTTCCCCTTTCCTAGGTAGGTTTGTTTCCCCTTACCTGGGTAGGTTTGTTTTCCCCTTACCTGGGTAGGTTTGTTTTCCCTACCTGGGTAGGTTTGTTTCCCCTACCTGGGTAGGTTTGTTTTCCATACCTGGGTAGGTTTGTTTCCCCTTACCTGGGTAGGTTTGTTCCCCTTACCTGGGTAGGTTTGTTTCCCCTTACCTGGGTAGGTTTGTTTTCCCCTACCTGGGTAGGTTTGTTTTCCTTACCTGGGTAGGTTTGTTTTCCCCTTACCTGGGTAGGTTTGTTTTCCCCTACCTGGGTAGGTTTGTTTTCCCTTACCTGGGTAGGTTTGTTTTCCCCTTACCTGGCTAGGTTGGTTTTCCCCTTACCTGGGTAGGTTTGTTTTCCCCTTACCTGGGTAGGTTTGTTTCCCTTACCTGGGTAGGTTTGTTTTCCCCTTACCTGGGTAGGTTTGTTTTCCCCTACCTGGGTAGGTTTGTTTTCCCCTTACCTGGGTAGGTTTGTTTTCCCTTACCTGGGTAGGTTTGTTTTCACCTTACCCGGGTAGGTTTGTTTCCCCTTACCTGGGTAGGTTTGTTTCCCTTACCTGGGTAGGTTTGTTTTCCCCTTACCTGGGTAGGTTTGTTTCCCTTACCTGGGTAGGTTTGTTTTCCCCAACCTGGGTAGGTTTGTTTTCCCCTTACCTGGGTAGGATTTTTTTTCCCTTACCTGGGTAGGTTTGTTTCCCCTTACCTGGATAGGTTAGTTTTCCCCTTACCTTGGTAGGTTTGTTTCCCCTTACCTGGGTAGGTTTGTTTCCATTACCTGGGTAGGTTTGTTTACCTTACCTGGGTAGGTTTGTTTTCCCCTTACCTGGGTAGGTTTGTTTTCCCCTTTCCTGGGTAGGTTTGTTTTCCCTACCTGGGTAGGTTTGTTTTCCCCTTACCTGGGTAGGTTTGTTTTCCCCTTTCCTGGGTAGGTTTGTTTTCCCTACATGGGTAGGTTTGTTTTCCCCTTACCTGGGTAGGTTTGTTTTCCCCTTACCTGGGTAAGTTTGTTTCCCTTACCTGGGGAGGTTTGTTTTCCCCTTACCTGGGTAGGTTTGTTATCCCTACCTGGGTAGGTTTGTTTTCCCTTACCTGGGTAGGTTTGTCTTCCCTTACCTTGGGAGGTTTGTTTCCCTTACCTGGGTAGGTTTGTTTTCCCCTTACCTGGGTAGGTTTGTTTTCCCCTACCTGGGTAGGTTTGTTTCCCCTTACCTGGGTAGGTTTGTTTCCCTTACCTGGGTAGGTTTTTTTTCCCCTCACCTGGGTAGGTTTGTTTTCCTTTACCTGGGTAGGTTTGTTTTTCCCTTACCTGGGTAGGTTTGATTTCCCCTACCTGGGTAAGTTTGTTTTCCCTTACCTGGGTAGGTATTTCTTCCCCTTACCTGGGTAGGTTTGTTTCGCTTACCTGGGTAGGTTTGTTTCCCCTTACCTGGGTAGGTTTGTTTACCTTACCTGGGTAGGTTTGTTTTCCCCTTACCTGGGTAGGATTGTTTTCTCTTACCTGGGTAGGTTTGTTTTCCCTTACCTGGGTAGGTTTGTTTTCCCCTTACCTGGGTAGGTTGGTTTTCCCCTTACCTGGGTAGGTTTGTTTTCCCCTTACCTGGGTAGGTTTGTTTCCCTTAACTGGGTAGGTTTGTTTTCCCCTTACCTGGGTAGGTTTGTTTTCCCCTACCTGGGTAGGTTTGTTTTCCCCTTACCTGGGTAGGTTTGTTTTCCCTTACCTGGGTAGGTTTGTTTTCCCCTTACCTGGGTAGGTTTGTTTCCCCTTACCTGGGTAGGTTTGTTTCCCTTACCTGGGTAGGTTTGTTTTCCCATACCTGGGTAGGTTTGTTTTCCCCTTACCTGGGTGGGTTTCTTTTCCCCCTTACCTGGATAGGTTTGTTTCCCTTACCTGGGTAGGTTTGTTTTCCCCTTACCTGCGTAGGTTTGTTTTCCCCTTACCTGGGTAGGTTTGTTTCCCCTTACCTGGGTAGGTTTGTTTCCCTTACCTGGGTAGGTTTGTTTTCCCCTACCTGGGTAGGTTTGTTTTCCCCTTACCTGGGTAGGTTTGTTTCCCCTTACCTGGATAGGTTGGTTTTCCCCTTACCTGGGTAGGTTTGTTTCCCCTTACCTGGGTAGGTTTGTTTCCCTTACCTGGGTAGGTTTGTTTTCCCCTTTCCTGAGTAGGTTTGTTTTCCCCTTACCTGGGTAGGTTTGTTTTCCCCTTTCCTGGGTTGGTTTGTTTTCCCTACCTGGGTAGGTTTGTTTTCCCTACCTGGGTAGGTTTGTTTTCCCCTTTCCTGGGTTGGTTTGTTTTTCCCTTACCTGGGTAGGTTTGATTTCGCCTACCTGGGTAGGTTTGTTTTCCCTTACCTGGGTAGGTTTGTTTCCCTTACCTGGGTAGGTTTTTTTTCCCCTCACCTGGGTAGGTTTGTTTTCCTTTACCTGGGTAGGTTTGTTTTTCCCTTACCTGGGTAGGTTTGTCTTCCCTTACCTTGGGAGGTTTGTTTCCCTTACCTGGGTAGGTTTGTTTTCCCCTTACCTGGGTAGGTTTGTTTTCCCCTACCTGGGTAGGTTTGTTTCCCCTTACCTGGGTAGGTTTGTTTCCCTTACCTGGGTAGGTTTTTTTTCCCCTCACCTGGGTAGGTTTGTTTTCCTTTACCTGGGTAGGTTTGTTTTTCCCTTACCTGGGTAGGTTTGATTTCCCCTACCTGGGTAGGTTTGTTTTCCCTTACCTGGGTAGGTATTTCTTCCCCTTACCTGGGTAGGTTTGTTTCACTTACCTGGGTAGGTTTGTTTCCCCTTACCTGGGTAGGTTTGTTTACCTTACCTGGGTAGGTTTGTTTTCCCCTTACCTGGGTAGGATTGTTTTCTCTTACCTGGGTAGGTTTGTTTTCCCTTACCTGGGTAGGTTTGTTTTCCCCTTACCTGGGTAGGTTGGTTTTCCCCTTACCTGGGTAGGTTTGTTTTCCCCTTACCTGGGTAGGTTTGTTTCCCTTAACTGGGTAGGTTTGTTTTCCCCTTACCTGGGTAGGTTTGTTTTCCCCTACCTGGGTAGGTTTGTTTTCCCCTTACCTGGGTAGGTTTGTTTTCCCTTACCTGGGTAGGTTTGTTTTCCCCTTACCTGGGTAGGTTTGTTTCCCCTTACCTGGGTAGGTTTGTTTCCCTTACCTGGGTAGGTTTGTTTTCCCATACCTGGGTAGGTTTGTTTTCCCCTTACCTGGGTGGGTTTCTTTTCCCCCTTACCTGGATAGGTTTGTTTCCCTTACCTGGGTAGGTTTGTTTTCCCCTTACCTGGGTAGGTTTGTTTTCCCCTTACCTGGGTAGGTTTGTTTCCCCTTACCTGGGTAGGTTTGTTTCCCTTACCTGGGTAGGTTTGTTTTCCCCTACCTGGGTAGGTTTGTTTTCCCCTTACCTGGGTAGGTTTGTTTCCCCTTACCTGGATAGGTTGGTTTTCCCCTTACCTGGGTAGGTTTGTTTCCCCTTACCTGGGTAGGTTTGTTTCCCTTACCTGGGTAGGTTTGTTTTCCCCTTTCCTGAGTAGGTTTGTTTTCCCCTTACCTGGGTAGGTTTGTTTTCCCCTTTCCTGGGTAGGTTTGTTTTCCCTACCTGGGTAGGTTTGTTTTCCCTACCTGGGTAGGTTTGTTTTCCCCTTTCCTGGGTTGGTTTGTTTTTCCCTTACCTGGGTAGGTTTGATTTCGCCTACCTGGGTAGGTTTGTTTTCCCTTACCTGGGTAGGTTTGTCTTCCCGTTACCTGGGTAGGTTTGTTTCCGCTTACCTGGGTAGGTTTGTTTTTCCCTTACCTGGGTAGGTTTGTTTTCCCCTTACCTGGGTAGGTTTGTTTGCCCTTACCTGTGTAGGTTTGTTTTCCCCTTACCTGGGTAGGTTTATTTTCCCTTACCTGGGTAGGTTTGTTTCCCCTTACCTGGGTAGGTTTGTTTCCCTTACCTGGGTATGTTTGTTTCCGCTTACCTGGGTAGGTTTGTTTTCCCCTTACCAGGGTAGGTTTGTTTTCCCCTTCCTGGGTAGGTTTGTTTTCCCCTTACCTGGGTAGTATTGTTTTCTCTTACCTGGGTAGGTTTATTTTCCCCTTACCTGGGTAGGTCTGTTTTCCCCTACCTGGGTAGGTTTGTTTTCCCTTACCTGCGTAGGTTTGTTTTCCCCTTACCTGGGTAGGTTGGTTTTCCCCTTACCTGGGTAGGTTTGTTTTCCCCTTACCTGGGTAGGTTTGTTTCCCTTCCCTGGGTAGGTTTGTTTTCCCCTAACCGGGGTAGGTTTGCTTTCCCCTACCTGGGTAGGTTTGTTTTCCCCTTACCTGGGTAGGTTTGTTTTCCCTTACCTGGTTAAGTTTGTTTTCCCGTTACCTGGGTAGGTTTGTTTTCCCCTTACCTGGGTAGGTTTGTTTTCCCTTTACCTGGGTAGGTTTGTTTCACTTACCTGGGTAGGTTTGTTTTCCCCTTACCGGGGTAGGTTTGTTTTCCCCTACCTGGGTAGGTTTGTTTTCCCCTTACCTGGGTAGGTTTGTTTTCCCTTACCTGGGTAGGTTTGTTTTCCCCTTACCTGGGTAGGTTTGTTTCCCTTACCAGGGTAGGTTTGTTTCCCCTTACCTGGGTAGGTTTGTTTTCCCCTACCTGGGTAGGTGTGTTTTCCTTACCTGGGTAGATTTGTTTTCCCCTTACCTGGGTAGGTTTGATTTCCCCTACCTGGGAAGGTTTGTTTTCCCTTACCTGGGTAGGTTTGTTTTCCCCTTAAATGGGTAGGTTTGTTTCCCTTACCTGGGTAGGTTTGTTTTCCCCTTACCTGGGTAGGTTTGTTTTCCCCTTACCTGGGTAGTTTTGTTTTCCCTTACCTGGGTAGATTTGTTTCCCCTCACCTGGGTAGGTTTGTTTCCCCTTTCCTAGGTAGGTTTGTTTCCCCTTACCTGGGTAGGTTTGTTTACCTTACCTGGGTAGGTTTGTTTTCCCCTTACCTGGGTAGGTTTGTTTTCCCTACCTGGGTAGGTTTGTTTCCCCTACCTGGGTAGGTTTGTTTTCCATACCTGGGTAGGTTTGTTTCCCCTTACCTGGGTAGGTTTGTTCCCCTTACCTGGGTAGGTTTGTTTCCCCTTACCTGGGTAGGTTTGTTTTCCCCTACCTGGGTAGGTTTGTTTTCCTTACCTGGGTAGGTTTGTTTTCCCCTTACCTGGGTAGGTTTGTTTTCCCCTACCTGGGTAGGTTTGTTTTCCCTTACCTGGGTAGGTTTGTTTTCCCCTTACCTGGCTAGGTTGGTTTTCCCCTTACCTGGGTAGGTTTGTTTTCCCCTTACCTGGGTAGGTTTGTTTCCCTTACCTGGGTAGGTTTGTTTTCCCCTTACCTGGGTAGGTTTGTTTTCCCCTACCTGGGTAGGTTTGTTTTCCCCTTACCTGGGTAGGTTTGTTTTCCCTTACCTGGGTAGGTTTGTTTTCACCTTACCCGGGTAGGTTTGTTTCCCCTTACCTGGGTAGGTTTGTTTCCCTTACCTGGGTAGGTTTGTTTTCCCCTTACCTGGGTAGGTTTGTTTCCCTTACCTGGGTAGGTTTGTTTTCCCCAACCTGGGTAGGTTTGTTTTCCCCTTACCTGGGTAGGTTTGTTTTCCCTTACCTGGGTAGGTTTGTTTCCCCTTACCTGGATAGGTTAGTTTTCCCCTTACCTTGGTAGGTTTGTTTCCCCTTACCTGGGTAGGTTTGTTTCCATTACCTGGGTAGGTTTGTTTACCTTACCTGGGTAGGTTTGTTTTCCCCTTACCTGGGTAGGTTTGTTTTCCCCTTTCCTGGGTAGGTTTGTTTTCCCTACCTGGGTAGGTTTGTTTTCCCCTTACCTGGGTAGGTTTGTTTTCCCCTTTCCTGGGTAGGTTTGTTTTCCCTACATGGGTAGGTTTGTTTTCCCCTTACCTGGGTAGGTTTGTTTTCCCCTTACCTGGGTAAGTTTGTTTCCCTTACCTGGGGAGGTTTGTTTTCCCCTTACCTGGGTAGGTTTGTTATCCCCTACCTGGGTAGGTTTGTTTTCCCTTACCTGGGTAGGTTTGTCTTCCCTTACCTTGGGAGGTTTGTTTCCCTTACCTGGGTAGGTTTGTTTTCCCCTTACCTGGGTAGGTTTGTTTTCCCCTACCTGGGTAGGTTTGTTTCC
The DNA here is from genome assembly GCF_037043375.1 of Chiloscyllium plagiosum. NCBI lineage: Eukaryota > Metazoa > Chordata > Chondrichthyes > Orectolobiformes > Hemiscylliidae > Chiloscyllium > Chiloscyllium plagiosum. The sequence goes on along the minus strand of NW_028270150.1, from coordinate 4,100,448 downwards.
CCTTACCTGGGTAGGTTTGTTTCCCTTACCTGGGTAGGTTTTTTTTCCCCTCACCTGGGTAGGTTTGTTTTCCTTTACCTGGGTAGGTTTGTTTTCCCCTTACCTGGGTAGGTTGGTTTTCCCCTTACCTGGGTAGGTTTGTTTCCCTTACCTGGGTAGGTTTGTTTTCCCCTTACCTGGGTAGGTTTTTTTTCCCTTACCTGGGTAGGTTTGTTTTCCCCTTACCTGGGTAGGTTGGTTTTCCCCTTACCTTGGTAGGTTTGTTTCCCTTACCTGGGTAGGTTTGTTTCCCCTTACCTGGGTAGGTTTGTTTCCCTTACCTTGGTAGGTTTGTTTCCACTTACCTGGGTAGGTTTGTTTTCCCCTTACCTGGGTAGGTTGGTTTTCCCCTTACCTGGGTAGGTTTGTTTCCCTAACCTGGGTAGGTTTGTTTCCCCTTACCTGGGTAGGTTTGTTTCCCTTACCTGGGTAGGTTTGTTTCCCCTTACCTGGGTAGGTTTGTTTTCCCTTACCTGGGTAGGTTTGTTTTTCCCTTACCTGGGTAGGTTGGTTTTCCCCTTACCTGGGTAGGTTTGATTTCCCCTTACCTGGGTAGGTTTGTTTCCCCTTACCTGGGTAGGTTTGTTTTCCCTTACCTGGGTAGGTTTGTTTCCCTTACCTGGGTAGGTTTGTTTTCCCCTTACCTGGGTATGTTTGTTTTCCCTTACCTTGGGAGGTTTGTTTCCCTTTCCTGGGTAGGTTTGTTTTCCCCTAACCTGGGAAGGTTTGTTTTCCCTTAACTGGGTAGGTTTGTTTTCCCCTTAGCTGGGTAGGTTTGTTTCCCCTTACCTGGGGAGGATTATTTCCCTTACCTGGGTAGGTTTGTTTTCCCCTTACCTGGTTAGGTTTGTTTTCGCCTTACCTGGGTAGGTTTGTTTCCCCTTACCTGGGTAGGTTTGTTTTCCCCTTACCTGGTTAGGTTAGTTTTCCCCTAACCTGGGTAGGTTTGTTTTCCCCTTACCTGGGTAGGTTTGTTTTCCCTTACCTGGGTAGGTTTGTTTTCCCCTTAGCTGGGTAGGTTTGTTTCCCCTTACCTGGGTAGGTTATTTCCCTTACCTGGGGAGGTTTGTTTTCCCCTTACCTGGGTAGGTTTGTTTTCCCCTTACCTGGGTAGGTTTGTTTCCCTTACCTGGGTAGGTTTGTTTACCTTACCTGGGTAGGTTTGTTTTCCCCTTACCTGGGTAGGTTTGTTTTCCCTACCTGGGTAGGTTTGTTTCCCCAACCTGGGTAGTTTTGTTTTCCCCTTTCCTGGGTAGGTTTGTTTTCCCTACCTGGGTAGGTTTGTTTCCCTTACCTGGGTAGGTTTGTTTTCCCCTTCCTGGGTAGTCTTGTTTTCCCCTTACCTGGGTAGGTTTGTTTTCCCCTTACCTGGGTAGGTGTGTTTCCCCTTACCTGGGTAGGTTTGTTTACCTTACCTGGGTAGGTTTGTTTTCCCCTTACCTGGGTAGGTTTGTTTTCCCTACCTGGGTAGGTTTGTTTCCCCTACCTGGGTAGGTTTGTTTTCCATACCTAGGTAGGTTTGTTTCCCCTTACCTGGGTAGGTTTGTTCCCCTTACCTGGGTAGGTTTGTTTCCCCTTACCTGGGTAGGTTTGTTTTCCCCTACCTGGGTAGGTTTGTTTTCCTTACCTGGGTAGGTTTGTTTTCCCCTTCCCTGGGTAGGTTTGTTTTCCCCTACCTGGGTAGGTTTGTTTTCCCTTACCTGGGTAGGTTTGTTTTCCCCTTACCTGGGTAGGTTGGTTTTCCCCTTACCTGGGTAGGTTTGTTTTCCCCTTACCTGGGTAGGTTTGTTTCCCTTACCTGGGTAGGTTTGTTTTCCCCTTACCTGGGTAGGTTTGTTTTCCCCGACCTGGGTAGGTTTGTTTTCCCCTTACCTGGGTAGGTTTGTTTTCCCTTACCTGGGTAGGTTTGTTTTCCCCTTACCTGGTTAGGTTTGTTTTCCCTTAACCTGGGTAGGTTTGTTTTCCCCTTACCTGGGTAGGTTTGTTTTCCCCTTAGCTGCGTAGGTTTGTTTCCCCTTACCTGGGTAGGTTATTCCCTTACCTGGGTAGGTTTCTTTTCCCCTTACCTGGTTAGGTTTGTTTTCCCCTTACCTGGGTAGGTTTGTTTCCCCTTACCTGGGTAGGTTTGTTTCCCTTACCTGGGTAGGTTTGTTTACCTTACCTGGGTAGGTTTGTTTTCCCCTTACCTGGGTAGGTTTGTTTTCCCCTTTCCTGGGTAGGTTTGTTTTCCCCTACCTGGGTTGGTTTGTTTCCCTTACCTGGGTAGGTTTGTTTTCCCCTACCTGGGTAGGTTTGTTTTCCCCTTACCTGGGTAGGTTTGTTTTCGCCTTACCTGGATAGGTTAGTTTTCCCCTTACCTGGGTGGGTTTGTTTCCCCTTACCTGGGTAGGTTTGTTTTCCTTACCTGGGTAGATTTGTTTCCCCTTACCTGGATAGGTTAGTTTTCCCCTTACCTGGGTAGGTTTGTTTCCCCTTACCTGGGTAGGTTTGTTTCCCTTACCTGGGTAGGTTTGTTTTCCCCTTACCTGGGTAGGTTTTTTTTCCCTTACCTGGGTAGGTTTGTTTTCCCCTTACCTGGGTAGGTTGGTTTTCCCCTTACCTTGGTAGGTTTGTTTCCCTTACCTGGGTAGGTTTGTTTCCCCTTACCTGGGTAGGTTTGTTTCCCTTACCTTGGTAGGTTTGTTTCCACTTACCTGGGTAGGTTTGTTTTCCCCTTACCTGGGTAGGTTGGTTTTCCCCTTACCTGGGTAGGTTTGTTTCCCTAACCTGGGTAGGTTTGTTTCCCCTTACCTGGGTAGGTTTGTTTCCCTTACCTGGGTAGGTTTGTTTCCCCTTACCTGGGTAGGTTTGTTTTCCCTTACCTGGGTAGGTTTGTTTTCCCCTTACCTGGGTAGGTTGGTTTTCCCCTTACCTGGGTAGGTTTGATTTCCCCTTACCTGGGTAGGTTTGTTTCCCCTTACCTGGGTAGGTTTGTTTTCCCTTACCTGGGTAGGTTTGTTTCCCTTACCTGGGTAGGTTTGTTTTCCCCTTACCTGGGTATGTTTGTTTTCCCTTACCTTGGGAGGTTTGTTTCCCTTTCCTGGGTAGGTTTGTTTTCCCCTAACCTGGGAAGGTTTGTTTTCCCTTAACTGGGTAGGTTTGTTTTCCCCTTAGCTGGGTAGGTTTGTTTCCCCTTACCTGGGGAGGATTATTTCCCTTACCTGGGTAGGTTTGTTTTCCCCTTACCTGGTTAGGTTTGTTTTCGCCTTACCTGGGTAGGTTTGTTTCCCCTTACCTGGGTAGGTTTGTTTTCCCCTTACCTGGTTAGGTTAGTTTTCCCCTAACCTGGGTAGGTTTGTTTTCCCCTTACCTGGGTAGGTTTGTTTTCCCTTACCTGGGTAGGTTTGTTTTCCCCTTAGCTGGGTAGGTTTGTTTCCCCTTACCTGGGTAGGTTATTTCCCTTACCTGGGGAGGTTTGTTTTCCCCTTACCTGGGTAGGTTTGTTTTCCCCTTACCTGGGTAGGTTTGTTTCCCTTACCTGGGTAGGTTTGTTTACCTTACCTGGGTAGGTTTGTTTTCCCCTTACCTGGGTAGGTTTGTTTTCCCTACCTGGGTAGGTTTGTTTCCCCAACCTGGGTAGTTTTGTTTTCCCCTTTCCTGGGTAGGTTTGTTTTCCCTACCTGGGTAGGTTTGTTTCCCTTACCTGGGTAGGTTTGTTTTCCCCTTCCTGGGTAGTCTTGTTTTCCCCTTACCTGGGTAGGTTTGTTTTCCCCTTACCTGGGTAGGTGTGTTTCCCCTTACCTGGGTAGGTTTGTTTACCTTAACTGGGTAGGTTTGTTTTCCCCTTACCTGGGTAGGTTTGTTTTCCCTACCTGGGTAGGTTTGTTTCCCCTACCTGGGTAGGTTTGTTTTCCATACCTAGGTAGGTTTGTTTCCCCTTACCTGGGTAGGTTTGTTCCCCTTACCTGGGTAGGTTTGTTTCCCCTTACCTGGGTAGGTTTGTTTTCCCCTACCTGGGTAGGTTTGTTTTCCTTACCTGGGTAGGTTTGTTTTCCCCTTCCCTGGGTAGGTTTGTTTTCCCCTACCTGGGTAGGTTTGTTTTCCCTTACCTGGGTAGGTTTGTTTTCCCCTTACCTGGGTAGGTTGGTTTTCCCCTTACCTGGGTAGGTTTGTTTTCCCCTTACCTGGGTAGGTTTGTTTCCCTTACCTGGGTAGGTTTGTTTTCCCCTTACCTGGGTAGGTTTGTTTTCCCCGACCTGGGTAGGTTTGTTTTCCCCTTACCTGGGTAGGTTTGTTTTCCCTTACCTGGGTAGGTTTGTTTTCCCCTTACCTGGTTAGGTTTGTTTTCCCTTAACCTGGGTAGGTTTGTTTTCCCCTTACCTGGGTAGGTTTGTTTTCCCCTTAGCTGCGTAGGTTTGTTTCCCCTTACCTGGGTAGGTTATTCCCTTACCTGGGTAGGTTTCTTTTCCCCTTACCTGGTTAGGTTTGTTTTCCCCTTACCTGGGTAGGTTTGTTTCCCCTTACCTGGGTAGGTTTGTTTCCCTTACCTGGGTAGGTTTGTTTACCTTACCTGGGTAGGTTTGTTTTCCCCTTACCTGGGTAGGTTTGTTTTCCCCTTTCCTGGGTAGGTTTGTTTTCCCCTACCTGGGTTGGTTTGTTTCCCTTACCTGGGTAGGTTTGTTTTCCCCTACCTGGGTAGGTTTGTTTTCCCCTTACCTGGGTAGGTTTGTTTTCGCCTTACCTGGATAGGTTAGTTTTCCCCTTACCTGGGTGTGTTTGTTTCCCCTTACCTGGGTAGGTTTGTTTTCCTTACCTGGGTAGATTTGTTTCCCCTTACCTGGATAGGTTAGTTTTCCCCTTACCTGGGTAGGTTTGTTTCCCCTTACCTGGGTAGGTTTGTTTCCCTTACCTGTGTAGGTTTGTTTACCTTACCTGGGTAGGTTTGTTTTCCCCTTACCTGGGTAGGTTTGTTTTCCCCTTACCTGGGTAGGTTTGTTTCCCCTTACCTGGGTAGGTTTGTTATCCCCTACCTGGATAGGTTTGGTTTCCCTTAAATGTGTAGGTTTGTTTTCCCTTACCTGGGTAGGTTTGTCTTCCCCTTACCTGGGTAGGTTTGTTTTCCCTTACCTGGGTAGGTTTGTTTCCCTTACCTGGGTAGGTCTTGTTTTCCCCTTACCTGGGTAGGTTTGTTTTCACATACCTTGGTAGGTTTGTTTCCCTTACCTGGGTAGGTTTGTTATCCCTTAACTGGGTAGGTTTGTTTCCCCTACCTGGGTAGGTTTGTTTTCCCCTTACCTGGGTAGACTTTTTTCCCCTTACCTGGGTAGGTTTGTTTCCCTTACCTGGGTAGGTGTGTTTTCCCCTTACCTGGGTAAGTTTGTTTTCCCCTACCTGGGTAGGTTTGTTTTCCCCTTACCTGGGTAGGTTTGTTTTTCCTTACCTGGGTAGGTTTGTTTCCCGTACCTGGGTAGGTTTGTTTCCCGTACCTGGGTAGGTTTGTTTTCCCTTACCTGGGTAGGTTTGTTTTCCCTTACCTGGGTAGGTTTGTTTTCCCCTTACCTGGGTAGGTTTGTTTCCCCTTACCTGGGTAGGTGTGTTTTCCCCTTACCTTGGTAGGTTTGTTTTCCCCTTACCTGGGTAGGTTTGTTTCCCCTTACCTGGGTAGGTTTGTTTCCCTTACCTGTGTAGGTTTGTTTCACCTTACCTGGGAAGGTTTGTTTTCCCCTTACCTGGGTAGGTTTGTTTTCCCTTACCTGGGTAGGTTTGTTTTCCCTTACCTGGGAAGGTTTATTTTCCCCTTACCTGGGTAGGTTTGTTTCCCCTTACCTGGATAGGTTTGTTTTCCCCTACCTGGGTAGGTCAGTTTTCCCCTTACCTGGGTAGGTTTGTTTCCCCTTACCTGGGGAGGTTTGTTTTCCCCTACCTGGGTAGGTTTGTTTTCCCTTACCTGGGAAGGTTAGTTTTCCCCTTATCAGGGTAGGTTTGTTTTCCCCTACCTGGGTAGGTTTGTTTTACCCTTACCTGGGAAGGTTTATTTTCCCCTTACCTGGGTAGGTTTGTTTTCCCTTACCTGGGAAGGTTAGTTTTCCCCTTACCAGGGTAGGTTTGTTTCCCCTTACCTGGGTAGGTTTGTTTCCCTTACCTGGGTAGGTTTGTTTCCCCTTACCTGGGTAGGTTTGTTTCCCTTACCTGGGTCGGTTTGTTTCCCCTTACTTGGGTAGGTTTGTTTCCCCTGACCTGGGTAGGTTTGTTTTCCCCTTACCTGGGTAGGTTTGTTTCCCTTACCTGGGTAGGTTTGTTTCCCCTTACCTGTGTAGGTTTGTTTTCCCCTACCTGGGTAGGTTTGTTTTCCCCTTACCTGGGTAGGTTTGTTTTCCCCTTACCTGGGTAGGTTTGTTTCCCTTACCTGGGTAGGTTTGTTTTCCCCTTACCTGGGTAGGTTTGTTTTCCCCTTACCTGGGTAGGTTTGTTTCCCCTTACCTGGGTAGGTTTGTTTTCCTCTACCTGGGTAGGTTTATATTCCCCTTACCTGGGTAGGTTTGTTTTCCCCTGACCTGGGTAGGTTTGTTTTCCCCTACCTGGGTAGGTTTGTTTTCCCGTTACCTTGGTATGTTTGTTTCCCCTTACCTGGGTAGGTTTGTTTTCCCCTTACCTGGGTAGGTTTGTTTCCCCTTACCTGGGTAGTTTTGTTTCTCTCACCTGGGGAGGTTTGTTTTCCCCTTACCTGGTTAGGATTGTTTTCCTTCCCTGGGTAGATGTTTTTCCCCTTACCTGGATAGGTTTGTTTTCCCCTTACCTGGGTAGGTTTGTTTCCGCTTACCTTGGGTAGGTTTGATTCCCTTACCTGCGTAGCTTTGTTTACCTTACCTGGGTAGGTTTGTTTTCCCTACCTGGGTAGGTTTGTTTTCCCCTTACCTGGGTAGGTTTGTTTCCCCCTACCTGGGTACGTTTGTTTTCCCCTTTCCTGGGCAGGTTTGTTTTCCCCTTACCTGGGTAGGTTTGTTTCCCCTTACCTGGATAGGTTTGTTTCCCTTACCTGGGTAGGTTTGTTTCCACATACCTGGGTAGTTTTGTTTTCCCCTACCTGGGTAGGTTTGTTTTCCCCTTACCTGGGTAGGTTTGTTTCCCTTACCTGGGTAGGTTTGTTTCCCCTTACCTGGGTAGGTTTGTTTCCCTTACCTGGGTAGGTTTGTTTCCCCTTACCTGGGTAGGTTTGTTTCCCTTACCTGGGTAGGTTGTATCCCCTTACCTGGGTAGGTTTGTTTTACCTTACCTGGGTAGGTTTGTTTCCCCTTACCTGGGTAGGTTTGTTTTCCCCTACCTGGGTAGGTTTGTTTTCCCCTGACCTGGGTAGGTTTGTTTTCCCTTACCTGGGTAGGTTTGTTTTCCCCTACCTGGGTAGGTTTTTTTCCCCTTACCTGGGTAGGTTTGTTTTCCCCTTACCTGGGTAGGTTTGTTTTCCCCTTACCTGGGTAGGTTTGTTTCCCTTACCTGGGTAGGTTTGTTTCCCCTTACCTGGGTAGGTTTGTTTCCCTTACCTGGGTAGGTTTGTTTCCCCTTACCTGGGTAGGTTTGTTTTCCCCTACCTGGGTAGGTTTGTTTTCCCCTTACCTGGGTAGGTTTGTTTTCCCTTACCTGGGAAGGTTAGTTTTCCCCTTACCAGGGTAGGTTTGTTTCCCCTTACCTGGGTAGGTTTGTTTCCCTTACCTGGGTAGGTTTGTTTCCCCTTACCTGGGTAGGTTTGTTTCCCTTACCTGGGTCGGTTTGTTTCCCCTTACCTGGGTAGGTTTGTTTCCCCTGACCTGGGTAGGTTTGTTTTCCCCTTACCTGGGTAGGTTTGTTTTCCCCTTACCTGGGTAGGTTTGTTTCCCCTTACCTGTGTAGGTTTGTTTTCCCCTACCTGGGTAGGTTTGTTTTCCCCTTACCTGGGTAGGTTTGTTTCCCCTTACCTGGGTAGGTTTGTTTCCCTTACCTGGGTAGGTTTGTTTCTCCTTACCTGGGTAGGTTTTTTTCCCCTGACCTGGGTAGGTTTGTTTTCCCCTTACCTGGGTAGGTTTGTTTCCCTTACCTGGGTAGGTTTGTTTCCCCTTACCTGTGTAGGTTTGTTTTCCCCTACCTGGGTAGGTTTGTTTTCCCCTTACCTGGGTAGGTTTTTTTTTCCCCTTACCTGGGTAGGTTTGTTTCCCTTACCTGGGTAGGTTTGTTTTCCCCTTACCTGGGTAGGTTTGTTTTCCCCTTACCTGGGTAGGTTTGTTTCCCCTTACCTGGGTAGGTTTGTTTTCCTCTACCTGGGTAGGTTTATATTCCCCTTACCTGGGTAGGTTTGTTTTCCCCTTACCTGGGTAGGTTTGTTTTCCCCTACCTGGGTAGGTTTGTTTTCCCGTTACCTGGGTAGGTTTGTTTTCCCTTACCTGGGTAGGTTTGTTTTCCCCTTACCTGGGTAGGTTTGTTTCCCCTTACCTGGGTAGTTTTGTTTCCCTCACCTGGGGAGGTTTGTTTTCCCCTTACCTGGTTAGGTTTGTTTTCCTTACCTGGGTAGATGTTTTTCCCCTTACCTGGATAGGTTTGTTTTCCCCTTACCTGGGTAGGTTTGTTTCCGCTTACCTTGGGTAGGTTTGATTCCCTTACCTGCGTAAGTTTGTTTACCTTACCTGGGTAGGTTTGTTTTCCCTACCTGGGTAGGTTTGTTTTCCCCTTACCTGGGTAGGTTTGTTTCCCCCTACCTGGGTACGTTTGTTTTCCCCTTTCCTGGGTAGGTTTGTTTTCCCCTTACCTGGGTAGTTTTGTTTCCCCTTACCTGGATAGGTTTGTTTCCCTTACCTGGGTAGGTTTGTTTCCACTTACCTGGGTAGGTTTGTTTTCCCCTACCTGGGTAGGTTTGTTTTCCCCTTACCTGGGTAGGTTTGTTTCCCTTACCTGGGTAGGTTTGTTTCCCCTTACCTGGGTAGGTTTGTTTCCCTTACCTGGGTAGGTTTGTTTCCCCTTACCTGGGTAGGTTTGTTTCCCTCACCTGGGTAGGTTTGTATCCCCTGACCTGGGTAGGTTTGTTTTCCCCTTACCTGGGTAGGTTTGTTTCCCCTTACCTGGGTAGGTTTGTTTTCCCCTACCTGGGTCGGTTTGTTTTCCCCTTACCTGGGTAGGTTTGTTTTCCCTTACCTGGGTAGGTTTGTTTTCCCCTACCTGGGTAGGTTTGTTTCCCCTTACCTGGGTAGGATTGTTTTCCTTACCTGGGTAGGTTTGTTTTCCCCTTACCTGGGTAGGTTTGTTTTCCCCTTACCTGGGTAGGTTTGTTTCCCCTTACCTGGGTAGGTTTGTTTTCCCCTACCTGGGTAGGTTTGTTTTCCCCTTACCTGGGTAGGTTTGTTTCCCTTACCTGGGTAGGTTTGTTTCCCCTTACCTGGGTAGGTTTGTTTCCCTTACCTGGGTAGGTTTGTTTCCCCTTACCTGGGCAGGTTTGTTTCCCTTACCTGGGTAGGTTAGTTTTCCCCTTACCAGGGTAGGTTTGTTTTCCCCTACCTGGGTAGGTTTATTTTACCCTAACCTGGGAAGGTTTATTTTCCTCTTACCTGGGTAGGTTTGTATCCCTTACCTGGGTAGGTTTGTTTCCCTTACCTGGGTCGGTTTGTTTCCCCTTACCTGGGTAGGTTTGTTTCCCCTGACCTGGGTAGGTTTGTTTTCCCCTTACCTGGGGAGGTTTGTTTTCCCCTACCTGGGTAGGTTTGTTTTCCCTTACCTGGGAAGGTTAGTTTTCCCCTTACCAGGGTAGGTTTGTTTTCCCCTACCTGGGTAGGTTTGTTTTACCCTTACCTGGGAAGGTTTATTTTCCCCTTACCTGGGTAGGTTTGTTTTCCCTTACCTGGGAAGGTTAGTTTTCCCCTTACCAGGGTAGGTTTGTTTCCCCTTACCTGGGTAGGTTTGTTTCCCTTACCTGGGTAGGTTTGTTTCCCCTTACCTGGGTAGGTTTGTTTCCCTTACCTGGGTCGGTTTGTTTCCCCTTACTTGGGTAGGTTTGTTTCCCCTGACCTGGGTAGGTTTGTTTTCCCCTTACCTGGGTAGGTTTGTTTCCCTTACCTGGGTAGGTTTGTTTCCCCTTACCTGTGTAGGTTTGTTTTCCCCTACCTGGGTAGGTTTGTTTTCCCCTTACCTGGGTAGGTTTGTTTTCCCCTTACCTGGGTAGGTTTGTTTCCCTTACCTGGGTAGGTTTGTTTTCCCCTTACCTGGGTAGGTTTGTTTTCCCCTTACCTGGGTAGGTTTGTTTCCCCTTACCTGGGTAGGTTTGTTTTCCTCTACCTGGGTAGGTTTATATTCCCCTTACCTGGGTAGGTTTGTTTTCCCCTGACCTGGGTAGGTTTGTTTTCCCCTACCTGGGTAGGTTTGTTTTCCCGTTACCTTGGTATGTTTGTTTCCCCTTACCTGGGTAGGTTTGTTTTCCCCTTACCTGGGTAGGTTTGTTTCCCCTTACCTGGGTAGTTTTGTTTCTCTCACCTGGGGAGGTTTGTTTTCCCCTTACCTGGTTAGGATTGTTTTCCTTCCCTGGGTAGATGTTTTTCCCCTTACCTGGATAGGTTTGTTTTCCCCTTACCTGGGTAGGTTTGTTTCCGCTTACCTTGGGTAGGTTTGATTCCCTTACCTGCGTAGCTTTGTTTACCTTACCTGGGTAGGTTTGTTTTCCCTACCTGGGTAGGTTTGTTTTCCCCTTACCTGGGTAGGTTTGTTTCCCCCTACCTGGGTAGGTTTGTTTTCCCCTTACCTGGGTAGGTTTGTTTCCCTTACCTGGGTAGGTTTGTTTCCCCTTACCTGGGTAGGTTTGTTTCCCTTACCTGGGTAGGTTTGTTTCCCCTTACCTGGGTAGGTTTGTTTTCCCCTACCTGGGTAGGTTTGTTTTCCCCTTACCTGGGTAGGTTTGTTTTCCCTTACCTGGGAAGGTTAGTTTTCCCCTTACCAGGGTAGGTTTGTTTCCCCTTACCTGGGTAGGTTTGTTTCCCTTACCTGGGTAGGTTTGTTTCCCCTTACCTGGGTAGGTTTGTTTCCCTTACCTGGGTCGGTTTGTTTCCCCTTACCTGGGTAGGTTTGTTTCCCCTGACCTGGGTAGGTTTGTTTTCCCCTTACCTGGGTAGGTTTGTTTTCCCCTTACCTGGGTAGGTTTGTTTCCCCTTACCTGTGTAGGTTTGTTTTCCCCTACCTGGGTAGGTTTGTTTTCCCCTTACCTGGGTAGGTTTGTTTCCCCTTACCTGGGTAGGTTTGTTTCCCTTACCTGGGTAGGTTTGTTTCTCCTTACCTGGGTAGGTTTTTTTCCCCTGACCTGGGTAGGTTTGTTTTCCCCTTACCTGGGTAGGTTTGTTTCCCTTACCTGGGTAGGTTTGTTTCCCCTTACCTGTGTAGGTTTGTTTTCCCCTACCTGGGTAGGTTTGTTTTCCCCTTACCTGGGTAGGTTTTTTTTTCCCCTTACCTGGGTAGGTTTGTTTCCCTTACCTGGGTAGGTTTGTTTTCCCCTTACCTGGGTAGGTTTGTTTTCCCCTTACCTGGGTAGGTTTGTTTCCCCTTACCTGGGTAGGTTTGTTTTCCTCTACCTGGGTAGGTTTATATTCCCCTTACCTGGGTAGGTTTGTTTTCCCCTTACCTGGGTAGGTTTGTTTTCCCCTACCTGGGTAGGTTTGTTTTCCCGTTACCTGGGTAGGTTTGTTTTCCCTTACCTGGGTAGGTTTGTTTTCCCCTTACCTGGGTAGGTTTGTTTCCCCTTACCTGGGTAGTTTTGTTTCCCTCACCTGGGGAGGTTTGTTTTCCCCTTACCTGGTTAGGTTTGTTTTCCTTACCTGGGTAGATGTTTTTCCCCTTACCTGGATAGGTTTGTTTTCCCCTTACCTGGGTAGGTTTGTTTCCGCTTACCTTGGGTAGGTTTGATTCCCTTACCTGCGTAGGTTTGTTTACCTTACCTGGGTAGTTTTGTTTTCCCTACCTGGGTAGGTTTGTTTTCCCCTTACCTGGGTAGGTTTGTTTCCCCCTACCTGGGTACGTTTGTTTTCCCCTTTCCTGGGTAGGTTTGTTTTCCCCTTACCTGGGTAGGTTTGTTTCCCCTTACCTGGATAGGTTTGTTTCCCTTACCTGGGTAGGTTTGTTTCCACTTACCTGGGTAGGTTTGTTTTCCCCTACCTGGGTAGGTTTGTTTTCCCCTTACCTGGGTAGGTTTGTTTCCCTTACCTGGGTAGGTTTGTTTCCCCTTACCTGGGTAGGTTTGTTTCCCTTACCTGGGTAGGTTTGTTTCCCCTTACCTGGGTAGGTTTGTTTCCCTCACCTGGGTAGGTTTGTATCCCCTTACCTGGGTAGGTTTGTTTTCCCCTTACCTGGGTAGGTTTGTTTCCCCTTACCTGGGTAGGTTTGTTTTCCCCTACCTGGTTCGGTTTGTTTTCCCCTTACCTGGGTAGGTTTGTTTTCCCTTACCTGGGTAGGTTTGTTTTCCCCTACCTGGGTAGGTTTGTTTCCCCTTACCTGGGTAGGATTGTTTTCCTTACCTGGGTAGGTTTGTTTTCCCCTTACCTGGGTAGGTTTGTTTTCCCCTTACCTGGGTAGGTTTGTTTCCCCTTACCTGGGTAGGTTTGTTTTCCCCTACCTGGGTAGGTTTGTTTTCCCCTTACCTGGGTAGGTTTGTTTCCCTTACCTGGGTAGGTTTGTTTCCCCTTACCTGGGTAGGTTTGTTTCCCTTACCTGGGTAGGTTTGTTTCCCCTTACCTGGGCAGGTTTGTTTCCCTTACCTGGGTAGGTTTGTTTTCCCCTTACCTGGGTAGGTTTGTTTCCCCTTACCTGGGTAGGTTTGTTTTCCCCTACCTGGGTAGGTTTGTTTTCCCCTTACCTGGGTAGGTTTGTTTTCCCTTACCTGGGTAGGTTTGTTTTCCCCTACCTGGGTAGGTTTGTTTCCCCTTACCTGGGTAGGTTTGTTTCCCTTACCTGTGTAGGTTTGTTTTCCCCTACCTGGGTAGGTTTGTTTTCCCCTTACCTGGGTAGGTTTTTTTTTCCCCTTACCTGGGTAGGTTTGTTTCCCTTACCTGGGTAGGTTTGTTTTCCCCTTACCTGGGTAGGTTTTTTTTCCCCTTACCTGGGTAGGTTTGTTTCCCCTTACCTGGGTAGGTTTGTTTTCCTCTACCTGGGTAGGTTTATATTCCCCTTACCTGGGTAGGTTTGTTTTCCCCTTACCTGGGTAGGTTTGTTTTCCCCTACCTGGGTAGGTTTGTTTTCCCGTTACCTGGGTAGGTTTGTTTTCCCTTACCTGGGTAGGTTTCTTTTCCCCTTACCTGGGTAGGTTTGTTTCCCCTTACCTGGGTAGTTTTGTTTCCCTCACCTGGGGAGGTTTGTTTTCCCCTTACCTGGTTAGGTTTGTTTTCCTTACCTGGGTAGATGTTTTTCCCCTTACCTGGATAGGTTTGTTTTCCCCTTACCTGGGTAGGTTTGTTTCCGCTTACCTTGGGTAGGTTTGATTCCCTTACCTGCGTAGGTTTGTTTACCTTACCTGGGTAGTTTTGTTTTCCCTACCTGGGTAGGTTTGTTTTCCCCTTACCTGGGTAGGTTTGTTTCCCCCTACCTGGGTACGTTTGTTTTCCCCTTTCCTGGGTAGGTTTGTTTTCCCCTTACCTGGGTAGGTTTGTTTCCCTTACCTGGATAGGTTTGTTTCCCTTACCTGGGTAGGTTTGTTTCCACTTACCTGGGTAGGTTTGTTTTCCCCTACCTGGGTAGGTTTGTTTTCCCCTTACCTGGGTAGGTTTGTTTCCCTTACCTGGGTAGGTTTGTTTCCCCTTACCTGGGTAGGTTTGTTTCCCTTACCTGGGTAGGTTTGTTTCCCCTTACCTGGGTAGGTTTGTTTCCCTCACCTGGGTAGGTTTGTATCCCCTTACCTGGGTAGGTTTGTTTTCCCCTTACCTGGGTAGGTTTGTTTCCCCTTACCTGGGTAGGTTTGTTTTCCCCTACCTGGGTCGGTTTGTTTTCCCCTTACCTGGGTAGGTTTGTTTTCCCTTACCTGGGTAGGTTTGTTTTCCCCTACCTGGGTAGGTTTGTTTCCCCTTACCTGGGTAGGATTGTTTTCCGGACCTGGGTAGGTTTGTTTTCCCCTTACCTGGGTAGGTTTGTTTTCCCCTTACCTGGGTAGGTTTGTTGCCCCTTACCTGGGTAGGTTTGTTTTCCCCTACCTGGGTAGGTTTGTTTTCCCCTTACCTGGGTAGGTTTGTTTCCCTTACCTGGGTAGGTTTGTTTCCCCTTACCTGGGTAGGTTTGTTTCCCTTACCTGGGTAGGTTTGTTTCCCCTTACCTGGGCAGGTTTGTTTCCCTTACCTGGGTAGGTTTGTTTTCCCCTTACCTGGGTAGGTTTGTTTCCCCTTACCTGGGTAGGTTTGTTTTCCCCTACCTGGGTAGGTTTGTTTTCCCCTTACCTGGGTAGGTTTGTTTTCCCCTTACCTGGGTAGGTTTGTTTTCCCCTACCTGGGTAGGTTTGTTTCCCCTTACCTGGGTAGGTTTGTTTCCCTTACCTGGGTAGGTTTGTTTTCCCCTTACCTGGGTAGGTTTGTTTTCCACTTACCTGGGTAGGTTTGTTTCCCTTACCTAGGTAGGTTTGTTTTCCCCTTACCTGGGTAGGTTTGTTTTCCCTTACCTGGGAAGGTTAGTTTTCCCCTTACCAGGGTAGGTTTGTTTTCCCCTACCTGGGTAGGTTTGTTTTACCCTAACCTGGGAAGGTTTATTTTCCTCTTACCTGGGTAGGTTTGTATCCCTTACCTGGGTAGGTTTGTTTCCCTTACCTGGGTCGGTTTGTTTCCCCTTACCTGGGTAGGTTTGTTTCCCCTTACCTGGGTAGGTTTGTTTTCCCCTACCTGGGTAGGATTGTTTCCCCTTACCTGGGTAGGATTGTTTCCCTTACCTGGGTAGGTTTGTTTTCCCCTTACCTGGGTAGGTTTGTTTCCCTTACCTGGGTAGGTTTGTTTCCCCTTACCTGGGTAGGTTTGTTTTCCCCTACCTGGGTAGGTTTGTTTTCCCCTTACCTGGGTAGGTTTGTTTCCCTTACCTGGGTAGGTTTGTTTCCCCTTACCTGGGTAGGTTTGTTTCCCTTACCTGGTTAGGTTGTTTCCCCTTACCTGGGCAGGTTTGTTTCCCTTACCTGGGTAACTTTGTTTCCCCTTACCTGGGTAGGTTTGTTTTCCCCTTACCTGGGTAGGTTTGTTTCCCTTACCTGGGTAGGTTTGTTTTACCTTACCTGGGTAGGTTTGTTTCCCCTTACCTGGGTAGGTTTGTTTTCCCCTACCTGGGTAGGTTTGTTTTCCCCTTACCTGGGTAGGTTTGTTTTCCCTTACCTGGGTAGGTTTGTTTTCCCCTACCTGGGTAGGTTTGTTTCCCCTTACCTGGGTAGGATTGTTTTCCTTACCTGGGTAGGTTTGTTTTCCCCTTACCTGGGTAGGTTTGTTTTCCCCTTACCTGGGTAGGTTTGTTTCCCCTTACCTGGGTAGGTTTGTTTCCCTTACCTGGGTCGGTTTGTTTCCCCTTACCTGGGTAGGTTTGTTTCCCCTGACCTGGGTAGGTTTGTTTTCCCCTTACCTGGGTAGGTTTGTTTCCCTTACCTGGGTAGGTTTGTTTTCCCCTTACCTGGGTAGGTTTGTTTCCCCTTACCTGTGTAGGTTTGTTTTCCCCTACCTGGGTAGGTTTGTTTTCCCCTTACCTGGGTAGGTTTGTTTTCCCCTTACCTGGGTAGGTTTGTTTCCCTTACCTGGGTAGGTTTGTTTCCCCTTACCTGGGTAGGTTTTTTTCCCCTGACCTGGGTAGGTTTGTTTTCCCCTTACCTGGGTAGGTTTGTTTTCCCCTACCTGGGTAGGTTTGTTTTCCCCTTACCTGGGTAGGTTTTTTTTTCCCGTTACCTGGGTAGGTTTGTTTTCCCTTACCTGGGTAGGTTTCTTTTCCCCTTACCTGGGTAGGTTTGTTTCCCCTTACCTGGGTAGTTTTGTTTCCCTCACCTGGGGAGGTTTGTTTTCCCCTTACCTGGTTAGGTTTGTTTTCCTTACCTGGGTAGATGTTTTTCCCCTTACCTGGATAGGTTTGTTTTCCCCTTACCTGGGTAGGTTTGTTTCCGCTTACCTTGGGTAGGTTTGATTCCCTTACCTGCGTAAGTTTGTTTACCTTACCTGGGTAGGTTTGTTTTCCCTACCTGGGTAGGTTTGTTTTCCCCTTACCTGGGTAGGTTTGTTTCCCCCTACCTGGGTACGTTTGTTTTCCCCTTTCCTGGGTAGGTTTGTTTTCCCCTTACCTGGGTAGTTTTGTTTCCCCTTACCTGGATAGGTTTGTTTCCCTTACCTGGGTAGGTTTGTTTCCACTTACCTGGGTAGGTTTGTTTTCCCCTACCTGGGTAGGTTTGTTTTCCCCTTACCTGGGTAGGTTTGTTTCCCTTACCTGGGTAGGTTTGTTTCCCCTTACCTGGGTAGGTTTGTTTCCCTTACCTGGGTAGGTTTGTTTCCCCTTACCTGGGTAGGTTTGTTTCCCTCACCTGGGTAGGTTTGTATCCCCTGACCTGGGTAGGTTTGTTTTCCCCTTACCTGGGTAGGTTTGTTTCCCCTTACCTGGGTAGGTTTGTTTTCCCCTACCTGGGTCGGTTTGTTTTCCCCTTACCTGGGTAGGTTTGTTTTCCCTTACCTGGGTAGGTTTGTTTTCCCCTACCTGGGTAGGTTTGTTTCCCCTTACCTGGGTAGGATTGTTTTCCTTACCTGGGTAGGTTTGTTTTCCCCTTACCTGGGTAGGTTTGTTTTCCCCTTACCTGGGTAGGTTTGTTTCCCCTTACCTGGGTAGGTTTGTTTTCCCCTACCTGGGTAGGTTTGTTTTCCCCTTACCTGGGTAGGTTTGTTTCCCTTACCTGGGTAGGTTTGTTTCCCCTTACCTGGGTAGGTTTGTTTCCCTTACCTGGGTAGGTTTGTTTCCCCTTACCTGGGCAGGTTTGTTTCCCTTACCTGGGTAGGTTAGTTTTCCCCTTACCAGGGTAGGTTTGTTTTCCCCTACCTGGGTAGGTTTGTTTTACCCTAACCTGGGAAGGTTTATTTTCCTCTTACCTGGGTAGGTTTGTATCCCTTACCTGGGTAGGTTTGTTTCCCTTACCTGGGTCGGTTTGTTTCCCCTTACCTGGGTAGGTTTGTTTCCCCTGACCTGGGTAGGTTTGTTTTCCCCTTACCTGGGGAGGTTTGTTTTCCCCTACCTGGGTAGGTTTGTTTTCCCTTACCTGGGAAGGTTAGTTTTCCCCTTACCAGGGTAGGTTTGTTTTCCCCTACCTGGGTAGGTTTGTTTTACCCTTACCTGGGAAGGTTTATTTTCCCCTTACCTGGGTAGGTTTGTTTTCCCTTACCTGGGAAGGTTAGTTTTCCCCTTACCAGGGTAGGTTTGTTTCCCCTTACCTGGGTAGGTTTGTTTCCCTTACCTGGGTAGGTTTGTTTCCCCTTACCTGGGTAGGTTTGTTTCCCTTACCTGGGTCGGTTTGTTTCCCCTTACTTGGGTAGGTTTGTTTCCCCTGACCTGGGTAGGTTTGTTTTCCCCTTACCTGGGTAGGTTTGTTTCCCTTACCTGGGTAGGTTTGTTTCCCCTTACCTGTGTAGGTTTGTTTTCCCCTACCTGGGTAGGTTTGTTTTCCCCTTACCTGGGTAGGTTTGTTTTCCCCTTACCTGGGTAGGTTTGTTTCCCTTACCTGGGTAGGTTTGTTTTCCCCTTACCTGGGTAGGTTTGTTTTCCCCTTACCTGGGTAGGTTTGTTTCCCCTTACCTGGGTAGGTTTGTTTTCCTCTACCTGGGTAGGTTTATATTCCCCTTACCTGGGTAGGTTTGTTTTCCCCTGACCTGGGTAGGTTTGTTTTCCCCTACCTGGGTAGGTTTGTTTTCCCGTTACCTTGGTATGTTTGTTTCCCCTTACCTGGGTAGGTTTGTTTTCCCCTTACCTGGGTAGGTTTGTTTCCCCTTACCTGGGTAGTTTTGTTTCTCTCACCTGGGGAGGTTTGTTTTCCCCTTACCTGGTTAGGATTGTTTTCCTTCCCTGGGTAGATGTTTTTCCCCTTACCTGGATAGGTTTGTTTTCCCCTTACCTGGGTAGGTTTGTTTCCGCTTACCTTGGGTAGGTTTGATTCCCTTACCTGCGTAGCTTTGTTTACCTTACCTGGGTAGGTTTGTTTTCCCTACCTGGGTAGGTTTGTTTTCCCCTTACCTGGGTAGGTTTGTTTCCCCCTACCTGGGTACGTTTGTTTTCCCCTTTCCTGGGCAGGTTTGTTTTCCCCTTACCTGGGTAGGTTTGTTTCCCCTTACCTGGATAGGTTTGTTTCCCTTACCTGGGTAGGTTTGTTTCCACATACCTGGGTAGTTTTGTTTTCCCCTACCTGGGTAGGTTTGTTTTCCCCTTACCTGGGTAGGTTTGTTTCCCTTACCTGGGTAGGTTTGTTTCCCCTTACCTGGGTAGGTTTGTTTCCCTTACCTGGGTAGGTTTGTTTCCCCTTACCTGGGTAGGTTTGTTTCCCTTACCTGGGTAGGTTGTATCCCCTTACCTGGGTAGGTTTGTTTTACCTTACCTGGGTAGGTTTGTTTCCCCTTACCTGGGTAGGTTTGTTTTCCCCTACCTGGGTAGGTTTGTTTTCCCCTGACCTGGGTAGGTTTGTTTTCCCTTACCTGGGTAGGTTTGTTTTCCCCTACCTGGGTAGGTTTTTTTCCCCTTACCTGGGTAGGATTGTTTTCCTTACCTGGGTAGGTTTGTTTTCCCCTTACCTGGGTAGGTTTGTTTTCCCCTTACCTGGGTAGGTTTGTTTCCCTTACCTGGGTAGGTTTGTTTCCCCTTACCTGGGTAGGTTTGTTTCCCTTACCTGGGTAGGTTTGTTTCCCCTTACCTGGGTAGGTTTGTTTTCCCCTACCTGGGTAGGTTTGTTTTCCCCTTACCTGGGTAGGTTTGTTTTCCCTTACCTGGGAAGGTTAGTTTTCCCCTTACCAGGGTAGGTTTGTTTCCCCTTACCTGGGTAGGTTTGTTTCCCTTACCTGGGTAGGTTTGTTTCCCCTTACCTGGGTAGGTTTGTTTCCCTTACCTGGGTCGGTTTGTTTCCCCTTACCTGGGTAGGTTTGTTTCCCCTGACCTGGGTAGGTTTGTTTTCCCCTTACCTGGGTAGGTTTGTTTTCCCCTTACCTGGGTAGGTTTGTTTCCCCTTACCTGTGTAGGTTTGTTTTCCCCTACCTGGGTAGGTTTGTTTTCCCCTTACCTGGGTAGGTTTGTTTCCCCTTACCTGGGTAGGTTTGTTTCCCTTACCTGGGTAGGTTTGTTTCTCCTTACCTGGGTAGGTTTTTTTCCCCTGACCTGGGTAGGTTTGTTTTCCCCTTACCTGGGTAGGTTTGTTTCCCTTACCTGGGTAGGTTTGTTTCCCCTTACCTGTGTAGGTTTGTTTTCCCCTACCTGGGTAGGTTTGTTTTCCCCTTACCTGGGTAGGTTTTTTTTTCCCCTTACCTGGGTAGGTTTGTTTCCCTTACCTGGGTAGGTTTGTTTTCCCCTTACCTGGGTAGGTTTGTTTTCCCCTTACCTGGGTAGGTTTGTTTCCCCTTACCTGGGTAGGTTTGTTTTCCTCTACCTGGGTAGGTTTATATTCCCCTTACCTGGGTAGGTTTGTTTTCCCCTTACCTGGGTAGGTTTGTTTTCCCCTACCTGGGTAGGTTTGTTTTCCCGTTACCTGGGTAGGTTTGTTTTCCCTTACCTGGGTAGGTTTGTTTTCCCCTTACCTGGGTAGGTTTGTTTCCCCTTACCTGGGTAGTTTTGTTTCCCTCACCTGGGGAGGTTTGTTTTCCCCTTACCTGGTTAGGTTTGTTTTCCTTACCTGGGTAGATGTTTTTCCCCTTACCTGGATAGGTTTGTTTTCCCCTTACCTGGGTAGGTTTGTTTCCGCTTACCTTGGGTAGGTTTGATTCCCTTACCTGCGTAGGTTTGTTTACCTTACCTGGGTAGTTTTGTTTTCCCTACCTGGGTAGGTTTGTTTTCCCCTTACCTGGGTAGGTTTGTTTCCCCCTACCTGGGTACGTTTGTTTTCCCCTTTCCTGGGTAGGTTTGTTTTCCCCTTACCTGGGTAGGTTTGTTTCCCCTTACCTGGATAGGTTTGTTTCCCTTACCTGGGTAGGTTTGTTTCCACTTACCTGGGTAGGTTTGTTTTCCCCTACCTGGGTAGGTTTGTTTTCCCCTTACCTCAGTAGGTTTGTTTCCCTTACCTGGGTAGGTTTGTTTCCCCTTACCTGGGTAGGTTTGTTTCCCTTACCTGGGTAGGTTTGTTTCCCCTTACCTGGGTAGGTTTGTTTCCCTCACCTGGGTAGGTTTGTATCCCCTTACCTGGGTAGGTTTGTTTTCCCCTTACCTGGGTAGGTTTGTTTCCCCTTACCTGGGTAGGTTTGTTTTCCCCTACCTGGGTCGGTTTGTTTTCCCCTTACCTGGGTAGGTTTGTTTTCCCTTACCTGGGTAGGTTTGTTTTCCCCTACCTGGGTAGGTTTGTTTCCCCTTACCTGGGTAGGATTGTTTTCCTTACCTGGGTAGGTTTGTTTTCCCCTTACCTGGGTAGGTTTGTTTTCCCCTTACCTGGGTAGGTTTGTTTCCCCTTACCTGGGTAGGTTTGTTTTCCCCTACCTGGGTAGGTTTGTTTTCCCCTTACCTGGGTAGGTTTGTTTCCCTTACCTGGGTAGGTTTGTTTCCCCTTACCTGGGTAGGTTTGTTTCCCTTACCTGGGTAGGTTTGTTTCCCCTTACCTGGGCAGGTTTGTTTCCCTTACCTGGGTAGGTTTGTTTTCCCCTTACCTGGGTAGGTTTGTTTCCCCTTACCTGGGTAGGTTTGTTTTCCCCTACCTGGGTAGGTTTGTTTTCCCCTTACCTGGGTAGGTTTGTTTTCCCTTACCTGGGTAGGTTTGTTTTCCCCTACCTGGGTAGGTTTGTTTCCCCTTACCTGGGTAGGTTTGTTTCCCTTACCTGTGTAGGTTTGTTTTCCCCTACCTGGGTAGGTTTGTTTTCCCCTTACCTGGGTAGGTTTTTTTTTCCCCTTACCTGGGTAGGTTTGTTTCCCTTACCTGGGTAGGTTTGTTTTCCCCTTACCTGGGTAGGTTTTTTTTCCCCTTACCTGGGTAGGTTTGTTTCCCCTTACCTGGGTAGGTTTGTTTTCCTCTACCTGGGTAGGTTTATATTCCCCTTACCTGGGTAGGTTTGTTTTCCCCTTACCTGGGTAGGTTTGTTTTCCCCTACCTGGGTAGGTTTGTTTTCCCGTTACCTGGGTAGGTTTGTTTTCCCTTACCTGGGTAGGTTTCTTTTCCCCTTACCTGGGTAGGTTTGTTTCCCCTTACCTGGGTAGTTTTGTTTCCCTCACCTGGGGAGGTTTGTTTTCCCCTTACCTGGTTAGGTTTGTTTTCCTTACCTGGGTAGATGTTTTTCCCCTTACCTGGATAGGTTTGTTTTCCCCTTACCTGGGTAGGTTTGTTTCCGCTTACCTTGGGTAGGTTTGATTCCCTTACCTGCGTAGGTTTGTTTACCTTACCTGGGTAGTTTTGTTTTCCCTACCTGGGTAGGTTTGTTTTCCGCTTACCTGGGTAGGTTTGTTTCCCCCTACCTGGGTACGTTTGTTTTCCCCTTTCCTGGGTAGGTTTGTTTTCCCCTTACCTGGGTAGGTTTGTTTCCCTTACCTGGATAGGTTTGTTTCCCTTACCTGGGTAGGTTTGTTTCCACTTACCTGGGTAGGTTTGTTTTCCCCTACCTGGGTAGGTTTGTTTTCCCCTTACCTGGGTAGGTTTGTTTCCCTTACCTGGGTAGGTTTGTTTCCCCTTACCTGGGTAGGTTTGTTTCCCTTACCTGGGTAGGTTTGTTTCCCCTTACCTGGGTAGGTTTGTTTCCCTCACCTGGGTAGGTTTGTATCCCCTTACCTGGGTAGGTTTGTTTTCCCCTTACCTGGGTAGGTTTGTTTCCCCTTACCTGGGTAGGTTTGTTTTCCCCTACCTGGGTCGGTTTGTTTTCCCCTTACCTGGGTAGGTTTGTTTTCCCTTACCTGGGTAGGTTTGTTTTCCCCTACCTGGGTAGGTTTGTTTCCCCTTACCTGGGTAGGATTGTTTTCCGGACCTGGGTAGGTTTGTTTTCCCCTTACCTGGGTAGGTTTGTTTTCCCCTTACCTGGGTAGGTTTGTTGCCCCTTACCTGGGTAGGTTTGTTTTCCCCTACCTGGGTAGGTTTGTTTTCCCCTTACCTGGGTAGGTTTGTTTCCCTTACCTGGGTAGGTTTGTTTCCCCTTACCTGGGTAGGTTTGTTTCCCTTACCTGGGTAGGTTTGTTTCCCCTTACCTGGGCAGGTTTGTTTCCCTTACCTGGGTAGGTTTGTTTTCCCCTTACCTGGGTAGGTTTGTTTCCCCTTACCTGGGTAGGTTTGTTTTCCCCTACCTGGGTAGGTTTGTTTTCCCCTTACCTGGGTAGGTTTGTTTTCCCCTTACCTGGGTAGGTTTGTTTTCCCCTACCTGGGTAGGTTTGTTTCCCCTTACCTGGGTAGGTTTGTTTCCCTTACCTGGGTAGGTTTGTTTTCCCCTTACCTGGGTAGGTTTGTTTTCCACTTACCTGGGTAGGTTTGTTTCCCTTACCTAGGTAGGTTTGTTTTCCCCTTACCTGGGTAGGTTTGTTTTCCCTTACCTGGGAAGGTTAGTTTTCCCCTTACCAGGGTAGGTTTGTTTTCCCCTACCTGGGTAGGTTTGTTTTACCCTAACCTGGGAAGGTTTATTTTCCTCTTACCTGGGTAGGTTTGTATCCCTTACCTGGGTAGGTTTGTTTCCCTTACCTGGGTCGGTTTGTTTCCCCTTACCTGGGTAGGTTTGTTTCCCCTGACCTGGGTAGGTTTGTTTTCCCCTTACCTGGGTAGGTTTGTTTCCCTTACCTGGGTAGGTTTGTTTCCCCTTACCTGTGTAGGTTTGTTTTCCCCTACCTGGGTAGGTTTGTTTTCCCCTTACCTGGGTAGGTTTGTTTTCCCCTTACCTGGGTAGGTTTGTTTCCCTTACCTGGGTAGGTTTGTTTTCCCCTTACCTGGGTAGGTTTGTTTTCCCCTTACCTGGGTAGGTTTGTTTCCCCTTACATGGGTAGGTTTGTTTTCCCCTTACCTGGGTAGGTTTATATTCCCCTTACCTGGGTAGGTTTGTTTTCCCCTTACCTGGGTAGGTTTGTTTCCCTTACCTGGGTAGGTTTGTTTTCCCCTTACCTGGGTAGGTTTGATTTCCCTTACCTGGGTAGGTTTCTTTTCCCCTTACCTGGGTAGGTTTGTTTCCCCTTACCTGGGAAGTTTTGTTTCCCTCACCTGGGGAGGTTTTTTTTCCTCTTACTGGTTAGGTTTGTTTTCCTTACCTGGGTAGATGTTTTTCCCCTTACCTGGATAGGTTTGTTTTCCCCTTAACTGGGTAGGTTTGTTTCCGCTTACCTGGGTAGGTTTGTTTCCCTTACCTGCGTAGGTTTGTTTACCGTACCTGGCTAGGTTTGTTTTCCCCTTCCCTGGGTCGGTTTGTTTTCCCCTTACCTGTGTATGTCTGTGTTCCCCCTTCCTGGGTAGGTTTGTTTTCCCTACCTGGGTAGGTTTGTTTTCCCCTTACCTGGGTAGGTTTGTTTCCCCCTACCTGGGTAGGTTTGTTTTCCCCTTTCCTGGGTAGGTTTGTTTTCCCTACCTGGGTAGGTTTGTTTTCCCCTTACCTAGGTAGGTTTGTTTCCCCTTACCTGGGTAGGTTTGTTTCCCTTACCTGGGTAGGTTTGTTTCCACTAACCTGGGTAGGTTTGTCTTCCCCTACCTGGGTAGATTTGTTTTCCCCTTACCTGGGTAGGTTTGTTTCCCTTACCTGGGTAGGTTTGTTTCCCCTTACCTGGGTAGGTTTGTTTTCCCCTACCTGGGTAGGATTGTTTCCCCTTACCTGGGTAGGATTGTTTCCCTTACCTGGGTAGGTTTGTTTTCCCCTTACCTGGGTAGGTTTGTTTCCCTTACCTGGGTAGGTTTGTTTCCCCTTACCTGGGTAGGTTTGTTTTCCCCTACCTGGGTAGGTTTGTTTTCCCCTTACCTGGGTAGGTTTGTTTCCCTTACCTGGGTAGGTTTGTTTCCCCTTACCTGGGTAGGTTTGTTTCCCTTACCTGGTTAGGTTGTTTCCCCTTACCTGGGCAGGTTTGTTTCCCTTACCTGGGTAACTTTGTTTCCCCTTACCTGGGTAGGTTTGTTTTCCCCTTACCTGGGTAGGTTTGTTTCCCTTACCTGGGTAGGTTTGTTTTACCTTACCTGGGTAGGTTTGTTTCCCCTTACCTGGGTAGGTTTGTTTTCCCCTACCTGGGTAGGTTTGTTTTCCCCTTACCTGGGTAGGTTTGTTTTCCCTTACCTGGGTAGGTTTGTTTTCCCCTACCTGGGTAGGTTTGTTTCCCCTTACCTGGGTAGGATTGTTTTCCTTACCTGGGTAGGTTTGTTTTCCCCTTACCTGGGTAGGTTTGTTTTCCCCTTACCTGGGTAGGTTTGTTTTCCCTTACCTGGGTAGGTTTGTTTCCCTTACCTGGGTCGGTTTGTTTCCCCTTACCTGGGTAGGTTTGTTTCCCCTGACCTGGGTAGGTTTGTTTTCCCCTTACCTGGGTAGGTTTGTTTCCCTTACCTGGGTAGGTTTGTTTTCCCCTTACCTGGGTAGGTTTGTTTCCCCTTACCTGTGTAGGTTTGTTTTCCCCTACCTGGGTAGGTTTGTTTTCCCCTTACCTGGGTAGGTTTGTTTTCCCCTTACCTGGGTAGGTTTGTTTCCCTTACCTGGGTAGGTTTGTTTCCCCTTACCTGGGTAGGTTTTTTTCCCCTGACCTGGGTAGGTTTGTTTTCCCCTTACCTGGGTAGGTTTGTTTTCCCCTACCTGGGTAGGTTTGTTTTCCCCTTACCTGGGTAGGTTTTTTTTTCCCGTTACCTGGGTAGGTTTGTTTTCCCTTACCTGGGTAGGTTTCTTTTCCCCTTACCTGGGTAGGTTTGTTTCCCCTTACCTGGGTAGTTTTGTTTCCCTCACCTGGGGAGGTTTGTTTTCCCCTTACCTGGTTAGGTTTGTTTTCCTTACCTGGGTAGATGTTTTTCCCCTTACCTGGATAGGTTTGTTTTCCCCTTACCTGGGTAGGTTTGTTTCCGCTTACCTTGGGTAGGTTTGATTCCCTTACCTGCGTAAGTTTGTTTACCTTACCTGGGTAGGTTTGTTTTCCCTACCTGGGTAGGTTTGTTTTCCCCTTACCTGGGTAGGTTTGTTTCCCCCTACCTGGGTACGTTTGTTTTCCCCTTTCCTGGGTAGGTTTGTTTTCCCCTTACCTGGGTAGTTTTGTTTCCCCTTACCTGGATAGGTTTGTTTCCCTTACCTGGGTAGGTTTGTTTCCACTTACCTGGGTAGGTTTGTTTTCCCCTACCTGGGTAGGTTTGTTTTCCCCTTACCTGGGTAGGTTTGTTTCCCTTACCTGGGTAGGTTTGTTTCCCCTTACCTGGGTAGGTTTGTTTCCCTTACCTGGGTAGGTTTGTTTCCCCTTACCTGGGTAGGTTTGTTTCCCTCACCTGGGTAGGTTTGTATCCCCTGACCTGGGTAGGTTTGTTTTCCCCTTACCTGGGTAGGTTTGTTTCCCCTTACCTGGGTAGGTTTGTTTTCCCCTACCTGGGTCGGTTTGTTTTCCCCTTACCTGGGTAGGTTTGTTTTCCCTTACCTGGGTAGGTTTGTTTTCCCCTACCTGGGTAGGTTTGTTTCCCCTTACCTGGGTAGGATTGTTTTCCTTACCTGGGTAGGTTTGTTTTCCCCTTACCTGGGTAGGTTTGTTTTCCCCTTACCTGGGTAGGTTTGTTTCCCCTTACCTGGGTAGGTTTGTTTTCCCCTACCTGGGTAGGTTTGTTTTCCCCTTACCTGGGTAGGTTTGTTTCCCTTACCTGGGTAGGTTTGTTTCCCCTTACCTGGGTAGGTTTGTTTCCCTTACCTGGGTAGGTTTGTTTCCCCTTACCTGGGCAGGTTTGTTTCCCTTACCTGGGTAGGTTAGTTTTCCCCTTACCAGGGTAGGTTTGTTTTCCCCTACCTGGGTAGGTTTGTTTTACCCTAACCTGGGAAGGTTTATTTTCCTCTTACCTGGGTAGGTTTGTATCCCTTACCTGGGTAGGTTTGTTTCCCTTACCTGGGTCGGTTTGTTTCCCCTTACCTGGGTAGGTTTGTTTCCCCTGACCTGGGTAGGTTTGTTTTCCCCTTACCTGGGTAGGTTTGTTTCCCTTACCTGGGTAGGTTTGTTTCCCCTTACCTGTGTAGGTTTGTTTTCCCCTACCTGGGTAGGTTTGTTTTCCCCTTACCTGGGTAGGTTTGTTTTCCCCTTACCTGGGTAGGTTTGTTTCCCTTACCTGGGTAGGTTTGTTTTCCCCTTACCTGGGTAGGTTTGTTTTCCCCTTACCTGGGTAGGTTTGTTTCCCCTTACATGGGTAGGTTTGTTTTCCCCTTACCTGGGTAGGTTTATATTCCCCTTACCTGGGTAGGTTTGTTTTCCCCTTACCTGGGTAGGTTTGTTTCCCTTACCTGGGTAGGTTTGTTTTCCCCTTACCTGGGTAGGTTTGATTTCCCTTACCTGGGTAGGTTTCTTTTCCCCTTACCTGGGTAGGTTTGTTTCCCCTTACCTGGGTAGTTTTGTTTCCCTCACCTGGGGAGGTTTTATTTCCTCTAACTGGTTAGATTTGTTTTCCTTACCTGGGTAGATGTTTTTCACCTTACCTGGATAGGTTTGTTTTCCCCTTACCTGGGTCGGTTTGTTTTCCCCTTACCTGTGTATGTTTGTGTTCCCCCTTCCTGGGTAGGTTTGTTTTCCCTACCTGGGTAGGTTTGTTTTCCCCTTACCTGGGTAGGTTTGTTTCCCCCTACCTGGGTAGGTTTGTTTCCCCTTACCTGGGTAGGTTTGTTTCCCTTACCTGGGTAGGTTTGTTTCCACTAACCTGGGTAGGTTTGTCTTCCCCTACCTGGGTAGGTTTGTTTTCCCTTACCTGGGTAGGTTTGTTTCCCCTTACCTGGGTAGGTTTGTTTCCCTTACCTGGGTAGGTTTGTTTCCCCTTACCTGGGTAGGTTTGTTTCCCTTACCTGGGTAGGTTTGTATCCCCTTACCTGGGTAGGTTTGTTTTCCCCTTACCTGGGTAGGTTTGTTTCCCCTTACCTGGGTAGGTTTGATTTCCCCTACCTGGGTAGGTTTGTTTTCCCCTTACCTGGGTAGGTTTGTTTTCCCTTACCTGGGTAGGTTTGTTTTCCCCTACCTGGGTAGGTTTGTTTCCCCTTACCTGGGTAGGATTGTTTCCCTTACCTGGGTAGGTTTG
This sequence comes from Chiloscyllium plagiosum, assembly GCF_037043375.1. Classification (NCBI taxonomy): domain Eukaryota; kingdom Metazoa; phylum Chordata; class Chondrichthyes; order Orectolobiformes; family Hemiscylliidae; genus Chiloscyllium; species Chiloscyllium plagiosum. The sequence continues at coordinate 4,073,111 of NW_028270150.1, read as the reverse complement.
TTTTCCACTTACCTGGGTAGGTTTGTTTCCCTTACCTGGGTAGGTTTGTTTCCCCTTACCTGGGTAGGTTTGTTTTCCCCTACCTGGGTAGGTTTGTTTTCCCCTTACCTGGGTAGGTTTGTTTCCCTTACCTGGGTAGGTTTGTTTCCCCTTACCTGGGTAGGTTTGTTTCCCTTACCTGGGTAGGTTTGTTTCCCCTTACCTGGGCAGGTTTGTTTCCCTTACCTGGGTAGCTTTGTTTCCCCTTACCTGGGTAGGTTTGTTTTCCCCTTACCTGGGTAGGTTTGTTTCCCCTTACCTGGGTAGGTTTGTTTTCCCCTACCTGGGTAGGTTTGTTTTCCCCTTACCTGGGTAGGTTTGTTTTCCCTTACCTGGGTAGGTTTGTTTTCCCCTACCTGGGTAGGTTTGTTTCCCCTTGCCTGGGCAGGTTTGTTTCCCTTACCTGGGTAGGTTTGTTTTCCCCTTACCTGGGTAGGTTTGTTTTCCCCTTACCTGGGTAGGTTTGTTTCCCTTACCTGGGTTGGTTTGTTTTCCCCTTACCTGGGTAGGTTTGTTTTCCCCTACCTGGGTAGGTTTGTTTTCCCTTACCTGGGTAGGTTTGTTTTCCCCTTACCTGGGTAGGTTTGTTTCCCTTACCTGGGTAGGTTTGTTTTCCCCTTACCTGGGTAGGTTTGTTTCCCCTTACCTGGGTAGGTTTGTTTTCCCCTACCTGGGTAGGTTTGTTTTCCCCTTACCTGGGTTGGTTTGTTTCCCTTACCTGGGTCGGTTTGTTTTCCCCTTTCCTGGTTAGGTTTGTTTTCCGTCCTGGGTAGATTTGTTTCCCCTTACCTGGATAGGTTTGTTTTCCCCTTACCTGGGTAGGTTTGTTTCCCCTTACCTCGGTAGGTTTGTTTCCCTTACCTGGGTAGGTTTGTTTACCTTAGCTGGGTCGGTTTGTTTTCCCCTTACCTGGGAAGGTTTGTTTTCCCTACCTGGGTAGGTTTGTTTTCCCCTTACCTGGGTAGGTTTGTTTTCCCCTTTCCTGGGTAGGTTTGTTTCCCTTACCTGGGTAGGTTTGTTTACCTTAGCTGGGTCGGTTTGTTTTCCCCTTACCTGGGAAGGTTTGTTTTCCCTACCTGGGTAGGTTTGTTTTCCCCTTACCTGGGTAGGTTTGTTTCCCTAACCTGGGTAGGTTTGTTTCCCCTTACCTGGGTAGGTTTGTTTCCCTTACCTGGGTAGGTTTGTTTCCCCTTACCTGGGTAGGTTTGTTTTCCCCTACCTGGGTAGGTTTGTTTTCCCCTTACCTGGGTAGGTTTGTTTTCCCTTACCTGGGAAGGTTAGTTTTCCCCTTACCAGGGTAGGTTTGTTTCCCCTTACCTGGGTAGGTTTGTTTCCCTTACCTGGGTAGGTTTGTTTTCCCCTTACCTGGGTAGGTTTGATTCCCTTACCTGGGTAGGTTTGTTTCCCCTTACCTGTGTAGGTTTGTTTTCCCCTACCTGGGTAGGTTTGTTTTCCCCTTACCTGGGTAGGTTTTTTTTTCCCCTTACCTGGGTAGGTTTGTTTTCCCCTTACCTGGGTAGGTTTGTTTCCCCTTACCTGGGTAGGTTTGTTTTCCTCTACCTGGGTAGGTTTATATTCCCCTTACCTGGGTAGGTTTGTTTTCCCCTTACCTGGGTAGGTTTGTTTTCCCCTACCTGGGTAGGTTTGTTTTCCCGTTACCTGGGTAGGTTTGTTTTCCCTTACCTGGGTAGGTTTCTTTTCCCCTTACCTGGGTAGGTTTGTTTCCCCTTACCTGGGTAGTTTTGTTTCCCTCACCTGGGGAGGTTTGTTTTCCCCTTACCTGGTTAGGTTTGTTTTCCTTACCTGGGTAGATGTTTTTCTCCTTACCTGGATAGGTTTGTTTTCCCCTTACCTGGGTAGGTTTGTTTCCGCTTACCTTGGGTAGGTTTGATTCCCTTACCTGCGTAGGTTTGTTTACCTTACCTGGGTAGGTTTGTTTTCCCTACCTGGGTAGGTTTGTTTTCCCCTTACCTGGGTAGGTTTGTTTCCCCCTACCTGGGTACGTTTGTTTTCCCCTTTCCTGGGTAGGTTTGTTTTCCCCTTACCTGGGTAGGTTTGTTTCCCCTTACCTGGATAGGTTTGTTTCCCTTACCTGGGTAGGTTTGTTTCCACTTACCTGGGTAGGTTTGTTTTCCCCTACCTGGGTAGGTTTGTTTTCCCCTTACCTGGGTAGGTTTGTTTCCCTTACCTGGGTAGGTTTGTATCCCCTTACCTGGGTAGGTTTGTTTCCCTTACCTGGGTAGGTTTGTTTCCCCTTACCTGGGTAGGTTTGTTTCCCTCACCTGGGTAGGTTTGTATCCCATTACCTGGGTAGGTTTGTTTTCCCCTTACCTGGGTAGGTTTGTTTCCCCTTACCTGGGTAGGTTTGTTTTCCCCTACCTGGGTCGGTTTGTTTTCCCCTTACCTGGGTAGGTTTGTTTTCCCTTACCTGGGTAGGTTTGTTTTCCCCTACCTGGGTAGGTTTGTTTCCCCTTACCTGGGTAGGTTTGTTTTCCCCTTACCTGGGTAGGTTTGTTTTCCCCTTACCTGGGTAGGTTTGTTTCCCCTTACCTGGGTAGGTTTGTTTTCCCCTACCTGGGTAGGTTTGTTTTCCCCTTACCTGCGTAGGTTTGTTTCCCTTACCTGGGTAGGTTTGTTTCCCCTTACCTGGGTAGGTTTGTTTCCCTTACCTGGGTAGGTTTGTTTCCCCTTACCTGGGCAGGTTTGTTTCCCTTACCTGGGTAGGTTTGTTTTCCCCTTACCTGGGTAGGTTTGTTTCCCCTTACCTGGGTAGGTTTGTTTTCCCCTACCTGGGTAGGTTTGTTTTCCCCTTACCTGGGTAGGTTTGTTTTCCCTTACCTGGGTAGGTTTGTTTTCCCCTACCTGGGTAGGTTTGTTTACCCTTACCTGGGTAGGTTTGTTTCCCTTACCTGGGTAGGTTTGTTTTCCCCTTACCAGGGTAGGTTTGTTTTCCACTTACCTGGGTAGGTTTGTTTCCCTTACCTGGGTAGGTTTGTTTTCCCCTTACCTGGGTAGGTTTGTTTTCCCTTACCTGGGAAGGTTAGTTTTCCCCTTACCAGGGTAGGTTTGTTTTCCCCTACCTGGGTAGGTTTGTTTTACCCTAACCTGGGAAGGTTTATTTTCCTCTTACCTGGGTAGGTTTGTATCCCTTACCTGGGTAGGTTTGTTTCCCTTACCTGGGTCGGTTTGTTTCCCCTTACCTGGGTAGGTTTGTTTCCCCTGACCTGGGTAGGTTTGTTTTCCCCTTACCTGGGTAGGTTTGTTTCCCTTACCTGGGTAGGTTTGTTTCCCCTTACCTGTGTAGGTTTGTTTTCCCCTACCTGGGTAGGTTTGTTTTCCCCTTACCTGGGTAGGTTTGTTTTCCCCTTACCTGGGTAGGTTTGTTTCCCTTACCTGGGTAGGTTTGTTTTCCCCTTACCTGGGTAGGTTTGTTTTCACCTTACCTGGGTAGGTTTGTTTCCCCTTACATGGGTAGGTTTGTTTTCCCCTTACCTGGGTAGGTTTATATTCCCCTTACCTGGGTAGTTTTGTTTCCCTTACCTGGGTAGGTTTGTTTTCCCCTTACCTGGGTAGGTTTGATTTCCCTTACCTGGGTAGGTTTCTTTTCCCCTTACCTGGGTAGGTTTGTTTCCCCTTACCTGGGTAGTTTTGTTTCCCTCACCTGGGGAGGTTTTTTTTCCTCTAACTGGTTAGGTTTGTTTTCCTTACCTGGGTAGATGTTTTTCACCTTACCTGGATAGGTTTGTTTTCCCCTTACCTGGGTAGGTTTGTTTTCCCCTTCCCTGGGTAGGTTTGTTTCCCCTTACCTCGGTAGGTTTGTTTCCCTTACCTGGGTAGGTTTGTTTACCTTAGCTGGGTCGGTTTGTTTTCCCCTTACCTGGGTAGGTTTGTTTTCCCCTTACCTGGGTAGGTTTGTTTCCCCTTACCTGGGTAGGTTTGTTTTCCTCTACCTGGGTAGGTTTATATTCCCCTTACCTGGGTAGGTTTGTTTTCCCCTACCTGGGTAGGTTTGTTTTCCCTTACCTGGGTAGGTTTGTTTTCCCCTTACCTGGGTAGGTTTGTTTCCCCTACCTGGGTAGGTTTGTTTTCCCCTTACCTGGGTTGGTTTGTTTCCCTTACCTGGGTCGGTTTGTTTTCCCCTTTCCTGGTTAGGTTTGTTTTCCGTCCTGGGTAGATTTGTTTCCCCTTACCTGGATAGGTTTGTTTTCCCCTTACCTGGGTAGGTTTGTTTCCCCTTACCTGGGTAGGTTTGTTTCCCTCACCTGGGTAGGTTTGTTTACCTTAGCTGGGTCGGTTTGTTTTCCCCTTACCTGGGAAGGTTTGTTTTCCCTACCTGGGTAGGTTTGTTTTCCCCTTACCTGGGTAGGTTTGTTTTCCCCTTTCCTGGGTAGGTTTGTTTCCCTTACCTGGGTAGGTTTGTTTACCTTAGCTGGGTCGGTTTGTTTTCCCCTTACCTGGGAAGGTTTGTTTTCCCTACCTGGGTAGGTTTGTTTTCCCCTTACCTGGGTAGGTTTGTTTTCCCCTTTCCTGGGAAGGTTTGTTTTCCCTACCTGGGTAGGTTTGTTTTCCCCTTACCTGGGTAGGTTTGTTTTCCCCTTTCCTGGGTAGGTTTGTTTTCCCTTACCTGGGTAGGTTTGTTTCCCTTACCTGGGTAGGTTTGTTTCCCCTTACCTGGGTAGGTTTGTTTCCCTCACCTGGGTAGGTTTGTATCCCCTTACCTGGTTAGGTTTGTTTTCCTTACCTGGGTAGATGTTTTTCTCCTTACCTGGATAGGTTTGTTTTCCCCTTACCTGGGTAGGTTTGTTTCCGCTTACCTTGGGTAGGTTTGATTCCCTTACCTGCGTAGGTTTGTTTACCTTACCTGGGTAGGTTTGTTTTCCCTACCTGGGTAGGTTTGTTTTCCCCTTACCTGGGTAGGTTTGTTTCCCCCTACCTGGGTACGTTTGTTTTCCCCTTTCCTGGGTAGGTTTGTTTTCCCCTTACCTGGGTAGGTTTGTTTCCCCTTACCTGGATAGGTTTGTTTCCCTTACCTGGGTAGGTTTGTTTCCACTTACCTGGGTAGGTTTGTTTTCCCCTACCTGGGTAGGTTTGTTTTCCCCTTACCTGGGTAGGTTTGTTTCCCTTACCTGGGTAGGTTTGTTTCCCCTTACCTGGGTAGGTTTGTTTCCCTTACCTGGGTAGGTTTGTTTCCCCTTACCTGGGTAGGTTTGTTTCCCTCACCTGGGTAGGTTTGTATCCCATTACCTGGGTAGGTTTGTTTTCCCCTTACCTGGGTAGGTTTGTTTCCCCTTACCTGGGTAGGTTTGTTTTCCCCTACCTGGGTCGGTTTGTTTTCCCCTTACCTGGGTAGGTTTGTTTTCCCTTACCTGGGTAGGTTTGTTTTCCCCTACCTGGGTAGGTTTGTTTTCCCCTTACCTGGGTAGGTTTGTTTTCCCCTTACCTGGGTAGGTTTGTTTCCCCTTACCTGGGTAGGTTTGTTTTCCCCTACCTGGGTAGGTTTGTTTTCCCCTTACCTGCGTAGGTTTGTTTCCCTTACCTGGGTAGGTTTGTTTCCCCTTACCTGGGTAGGTTTGTTTCCCTTACCTGGGTAGGTTTGTTTCCCCTTACCTGGGCAGGTTTGTTTCCCTTACCTGGGTAGGTTTGTTTTCCCCTTACCTGGGTAGGTTTGTTTCCCCTTACCTGGGTAGGTTTGTTTTCCCCTACCTGGGTAGGTTTGTTTTCCCCTTACCTGGGTAGGTTTGTTTTCCCTTACCTGGGTAGGTTTGTTTTCCCCTACCTGGGTAGGTTTGTTTACCCTTACCTGGGTAGGTTTGTTTCCCTTACCTGGGTAGGTTTGTTTTCCCCTTACCAGGGTAGGTTTGTTTTCCACTTACCTGGGTAGGTTTGTTTCCCTTACCTGGGTAGGTTTGTTTTCCCCTTACCTGGGTAGGTTTGTTTTCCCTTACCTGGGAAGGTTAGTTTTCCCCTTACCAGGGTAGGTTTGTTTTCCCCTACCTGGGTAGGTTTGTTTTACCCTAACCTGGGAAGGTTTATTTTCCTCTTACCTGGGTAGGTTTGTATCCCTTACCTGGGTAGGTTTGTTTCCCTTACCTGGGTCGGTTTGTTTCCCCTTACCTGGGTAGGTTTGTTTCCCCTGACCTGGGTAGGTTTGTTTTCCCCTTACCTGGGTAGGTTTGTTTCCCTTACCTGGGTAGGTTTGTTTCCCCTTACCTGTGTAGGTTTGTTTTCCCCTACCTGGGTAGGTTTGTTTTCCCCTTACCTGGGTAGGTTTGTTTTCCCCTTACCTGGGTAGGTTTGTTTCCCTTACCTGGGTAGGTTTGTTTTCCCCTTACCTGGGTAGGTTTGTTTTCACCTTACCTGGGTAGGTTTGTTTCCCCTTACATGGGTAGGTTTGTTTTCCCCTTACCTGGGTAGGTTTATATTCCCCTTACCTGGGTAGTTTTGTTTCCCTTACCTGGGTAGGTTTGTTTTCCCCTTACCTGGGTAGGTTTGATTTCCCTTACCTGGGTAGGTTTCTTTTCCCCTTACCTGGGTAGGTTTGTTTCCCCTTACCTGGGTAGTTTTGTTTCCCTCACCTGGGGAGGTTTTTTTTCCTCTAACTGGTTAGGTTTGTTTTCCTTACCTGGGTAGATGTTTTTCACCTTACCTGGATAGGTTTGTTTTCCCCTTACCTGGGTAGGTTTGTTTTCCCCTTCCCTGGGTAGGTTTGTTTCCCCTTACCTCGGTAGGTTTGTTTCCCTTACCTGGGTAGGTTTGTTTACCTTAGCTGGGTCGGTTTGTTTTCCCCTTACCTGGGTAGGTTTGTTTTCCCCTTACCTGGGTAGGTTTGTTTCCCCTTACCTGGGTAGGTTTGTTTTCCTCTACCTGGGTAGGTTTATATTCCCCTTACCTGGGTAGGTTTGTTTTCCCCTACCTGGGTAGGTTTGTTTTCCCTTACCTGGGTAGGTTTGTTTTCCCCTTACCTGGGTAGGTTTGTTTTCCCCTACCTGGGTAGGTTTGTTTTCCCCTTACCTGGGTTGGTTTGTTTCCCTTACCTGGGTCGGTTTGTTTTCCCCTTTCCTGGTTAGGTTTGTTTTCCGTCCTGGGTAGATTTGTTTCCCCTTACCTGGATAGGTTTGTTTTCCCCTTACCTGGGTAGGTTTGTTTCCCCTTACCTGGGTAGGTTTGTTTCCCTCACCTGGGTAGGTTTGTTTACCTTAGCTGGGTCGGTTTGTTTTCCCCTTACCTGGGAAGGTTTGTTTTCCCTACCTGGGTAGGTTTGTTTTCCCCTTACCTGGGTAGGTTTGTTTTCCCTTTTCCTGGGTAGGTTTGTTTCCCTTACCTGGGTAGGTTTGTTTACCTTAGCTGGGTCGGTTTGTTTTCCCCTTACCTGGGAAGGTTTGTTTTCCCTACCTGGGTAGGTTTGTTTTCCCCTTACCTGGGTAGGTTTGTTTTCCCCTTTCCTGGGAAGGTTTGTTTTCCCTACCTGGGTAGGTTTGTTTTCCCCTTACCTGGGTAGGTTTGTTTTCCCCTTTCCTGGGTAGGTTTGTTTTCCCTTACCTGGGTAGGTTTGTTTCCCTTACCTGGGTAGGTTTGTTTCCCCTTACCTGGGTAGGTTTGTTTCCCTCACCTGGGTAGGTTTGTATCCCCTTACCTGGGTAGGTTTGTTTCCCTTACCTGGGTAGGTTTGTTTCCCTTACCTGGGTAGGTTTGTTTCCCCTACCTCGGTAGGTTTGTTTTCCCCTTACCTGGGTAGGTTTGTTTCCCTTACCTGGGTAGGTTTGTTTCCCCTTACCTGGGTAGGTTTGTTTCCCTTACCTGGGTAGGTTTGTTTCCCCTTACCTGGGTAGGTTTGTTTCCCTCACCTGGGTAGGTTTGTATCCCCTTACCTGGGTAGGTTTGTTTTCCCCTTACCTGGGTAGGTTTGTTTCCCCTTACCTGGGTAGGTTTGTTTTCCCCTACCTGGGTCGGTTTGTTTTCCCCTTACCTGGGTAGGTTTGTTTTCCCTTACCTGGGTAGGTTTGTTTTCCCCTACCTGGGTAGGTTTGTTTCCCCTTACCTGGGTAGGATTGCTTTCCTTACCTGGGTAGGTTTGTTTTCCCCTTACCTGGGTAGGTTTGTTTTCCCCTTACCTGGGTAGGTTTGTTTCCCCTTACCTGGGTAGGTTTGTTTTCCCCTACCTGGGTAGGTTTGTTTTCCCCTTACCTGGGTAGGTTTGTTTCCCTTACCTGGGTAGGTTTGTTTCCCCTTACCTGGGTAGGTTTGTTTCCCTTACCTGGGTAGGTTTGTTTCCCCTTACCTGGGCAGGTTTGTTTCCCTTACCTGGGTAGGTTTGTTTTCCCCTTACCGGGGTAGGTTTGTTTCCCCTTACCTGGGTAGGTTTGTTTTCCGCTACCTGGGTAGGTTTGTTTTCCCCTTACCTGGGTAGGTTTGTTTTCCCTTACCTGGGTAGGTTTGTTTTCCCCTACCTGGGTAGGTTTGTTTCCCCTTACCTGGGTAGGTTTGTTTCCCTTACCTGGGTAGGTTTGTTTTCCCCTTACCTGGGTAGGTTTGTTTTCCACTTACCTGGGTAGGTTTGTTTCCCTTACCTGGGTAGGTTTGTTTTCCCCTTACCTGGGTAGGTTTCTTTTCCCTTACCTGGGAAGGTTAGTTTTCCCCTTACCAGGGTAGGTTTGTTTTCCCCTACCTGGGTAGGTTTGTTTTACCCTAACCTGGGAAGGTTTATTTTCCTCTTACCTGGGTAGGTTTGTATCCCTTACCTGGGTAGGTTTGTTTCCCTTACCTGGGTCGGTTTGTTTCCCCTTACCTGGGTAGGTTTGTTTCCCCTGACCTGGGTAGGTTTGTTTCCCCTTACCTGGGTAGGTTTGTTTCCCTTACCTGGGTAGGTTTGTTTCCCCTTACCTGTGTAGGTTTGTTTTCCCCTACCTGGGTAGGTTTGTTTTCCCCTTACCTGGGTAGGTTTGTTTTCCCCTTACCTGGGTAGGTTTGTTTCCCTTACCTGGGTAGGTTTGTTTTCCCCTTACCTGGGTAGGTTTGTTTTCCCCTTACCTGGGTAGGTTTGTTTCCCCTTACATGGGTAGGTTTTTTTTCCCCTTACCTGGGTAGGTTTATATTCCCCTTACCTGGGTAGGTTTGTTTTCCCCTTACCTGGGTAGGTTTGTTTCCCTTACCTGGGTAGGTTTGTTTTCCCCTTACCTGGGTAGGTTTGATTTCCCTTACCTGGGTAGGTTTCTTTTCCCCTTACCTGGGTAGTTTTGTTTCCCCTTACCTGGGTAGTTTTGTTTCCCTCACCTGGGGAGGTTTTTTTTCCTCTTACTGGTTAGGTTTGTTTTCCTTACCTGGGTAGATGTTTTTCCCCTTACCTGGATAGGTTTGTTTTCCCCTTAACTGGGTAGGTTTGTTTCCGCTTTCCTGGGTAGGTTTGTTTCCCTTACCTGGGTAGGTTTGTTTCCACTAACCTGGGTAGGTTTGTCTTCCCCTACCTGGGTAGGTTTGTTTTCCCCTTACCTGGGTAGGTTTGTTTCCCTTACCTGGGTAGGTTTGTTTTCCCCTTACCTGGGTAGGTTTGTTTCCCTTACCTGGGTAGGTTTGTTTCCCCTTACCTGGGTAGGTTTGTTTCCCTTACCTGGGTAGGTTTGTATCCCCTTACCTGGGTAGGTTTGTTTTCCCCTTACCTGGGTAGGTTAGTTTCCCCTTACCTGGGTAGGTTTGTTTTCCCCTTACCTGGGTAGGTTTGTTTTCCCTACCTGGGTAGGTTTGTTTTCCCCTTACCTGGGTAGGTTTGTTTCCCCCTACCTGGGTAGGTTTGTTTTCCCCTTTCCTGGGTAGGTTTGTTTTCCCTACCTGGGTATGTTTGTTTTCCCATTACCTGGGTAGGTTTGTTTCCCCTTACCTGGGTAGGTTTGTTTCCCTTACCTGGGTAGGTTTGTTTCCACTAACCTGGGTAGGTTTGTCTTCCCCTACCTGGGTAGGTTTGTTTTCCCCTTACCTGGGTAGGTTTGTTTCCCTTACCTGGGTAGGTTTGTTTCCCCTTACCTGGGTAGGTTTGTTTCCCTTACCTGGGTAGGTTTGTTTCCCCTTACCTGGGTAGGTTTGTTTCCCTTACCTGGGTAGGTTTGTTTTCCCCTTACCTGGGTAGGTTTGTTTTCCCTTACCTGGGTAGGTTTGTTTTCCCCTACCTGGGTAGGTTTGTTTCCCCTTACCTGGGTAGGATTGTTTCCCTTACCTGGGTAGGTTTGTTTTCCCCTTACCTGGGTAGGTTTGTTTCCCTTACCTGGGTAGGTTTGTTTCCCCTTACCTGGGTAGGTTTGTTTTCCACTACCTGGGTAGGTTTGTTTTCCCCTTACCTGGGTAGGTTTGTTTCCCTTACCTGGGTAGGTTTGTTTCCCCTTACCTGGGTAGGTTTGTTTCCCTTACCTGGGTAGGTTTGTTTCCCCTTACCTGGGCAGGTTTGTTTCCCTTACCTGGGTAGCTTTGTTTCCCCTTACCTGGGTAGGTTTGTTTTCCCCTTACCTGGGTAGGTTTGTTTCCCCTTACCTGGGTAGGTTTGTTTTCCCCTACCTGGGTAGGTTTGTTTTCCCCTTACCTGGGTAGGTTTGTTTTCCCTTACCTGGGTAGGTTTGTTTTCCCCTACCTGGGTGGGTTTGTTTCCCCTTGCCTGGGCAGGTTTGTTTCCCTTACCTGGGTAGGTTTGTTTTCCCCTTACCTGGGTAGGTTTGTTTCCCTTACCTGGGTAGGTTTGTTTTCCCCTTACCTGGGTAGGTTTGTTTTCCCCTACCTGGGTAGGTTTGTTTTCCCTTACCTGGGTAGGTTTGTTTCCCCTTACCTGGGTAGGTTTGTTTTCCCCTTACCTGGGTAGGTTTGTTTCCCTTACCTGGGTAGGTTTGTTTTCCCCTTACCTGGGTAGGTTTGTTTCCCCTTACCTGGGTAGGTTTGTTTTCCCTACCTGGGTAGGTTTGTTTTCCCCTTACCTGGGTAGGTTTGTTTTCCCCTTTCCTGGGTAGGTTTGTTTTCCCTACCTGGGTAGGTTTGTTTTCCCCTTACCTGGGTAGGTTTGTTTTCCCCTTTCCTGGGTAGGTTTGTTTTCCCTACATGGGTAGGTTTGTTTCCCTTACCTGGGTAGGTTTGTTTCCCCTTACCTGGGTAGGTTTGTTTTCCGCTAACCTGGGTAGGTTTGTTTTCCCCTACCTGGGTAGGTTTGTTTTCCCGTTACCTGGGTAGGTTGGTTTTCCCCTTACCTGGGTAGGTTTGTTTTCCCCTACCTGGGTAGGTTTGTTTCCCCTTACCTGGGTAGGATTGTTTCCCTTACCTGGGTAGGTTTGTTTTCCCCTTACCTGGGTAGGTTTGTTTTCCCCTTACCTGGGTAGGTTTGTTTCCCCTTACCTGGGTAGGTCTGTTTCCCTTACCTGGGTAGGTTTGTTTCACCTTACCTGGGTAGGTTTGTTTTCCCCTACCTGCGTAGGTTTGTTTTCCCCTTACCTGGGTAGGTTTGTTTCCCTTACCTGGGTAGGTTTGTTTCCCCTTACCTGGGTAGGTTTGTTTCCCTTACCTGGGTAGGTTTGTTTCCCCTTACCTGGGTAGGTTTGTTTCCCTTCCCTGGGTAGCTTTGTTTCCCCTTACCTGGGTAGTTTTGTTTTTCCCTTACCTGGGTAGGTTTGTTTCCCCTTACCTGGGTAGGTTTGTTTTCCCCTACCTGGGTAGGTTTGTTTTCCCTTACCTGGGTAGGTTTGTTTTCCCCTACCTGGGTAGGTTTGTTTCGCCTTACCTGGGTAGGTTTGTTTCCCTTACCTGGGTAGGTTTGTTTTCCCCTTACCTGGGTAGGTTTGTTTCCCTTACCTGGGTAGGTTTGTTTTCCCCTTACCTGGGTAGGTTTGTTTCCCCTTACCTGGGTAGGTTTGTTTTCCCCTACCTGGGTAGGTTTGTTTTCCCCTTACCTGGGTTGGTTTGTTTCCCTTACCTGGGTCGGTTTGTTTTCCCCTTTCCTGGTTAGGTTTGTTTTCCGTCCTGGGTAGATTTGTTTCCCCTTACCTGGATAGGTTTGTTTTCCCCTTACCTGGGTAGGTTTGTTTCCCCTTACCTGGGTAGGTTTGTTTACCTTAGCTGGGTAGGTTTGTTTCCCTTACCTGGGTAGCTTTGTTTCCCCTTACCTGGGTAGGTTTGTTTTCCCCTTACCTGGGTAGGTTTGTTTCCCCTTACCTGGGTAGCTTTGTTTTCCCCATTCCTGGGTAGGTTTGTTTTCCCTACCTGGGTAGGTTTGTTTTCCCCTTACCTGGGTAGGTTTGTTTAACCCTACCTGGGCAGGTTTGTTTCCCTTACCTGGGTAGGTTTATTTCCCCTTACCTGGGTAGGTTTGTTTCCCCTTACCTGGGCAGGTTTGTTTCCCTTACCTGGGTAGCTTTGTTTCCCCTTACCTGGGTAGGTTTGTTTTCCCCTTACCTGGGTAGGTTTGTTTCCCCTTACCTGGGTAGGTTTGTTTTCCCCTACCTGGGTAGGTTTGTTTTCCCCTTACCTGGGTAGGTTTGTTTTCCCCTTACCTGGGTAGGTTTGTTTTCCCCTACCTGGGTAGGTTTGTTTCCCCTTACCTGGGTAGGTTTGTTTCCCTGACCTGGGTAGGTTTGTTTTCCCCTTACCTGGGTAGGTTTGTTTTCCCCTTACCTTGGTAGGTTTGTTTCCCTTACCTGGGTAGGTTTGTTTTCCCCTTACCTGTGTAGGTTTGTTTTCCCCTACCTGGGTAGGTTTGTTTTCCCTTACCTGGGTAGGTTTGTTTTCCCCTTACGTGGGTAGGTTTGTTTTCCCCTTACCTGGGTAGGTTTGTTTCCCTTACCTGGGTAGGTTTGTTTTCCCCTTACCTGGGTAGGTTTGTTTCCCCTGACCTGGGTCGGTTTGTTTTCCCCTACCTGGGTAGGTTTGTTTTCCCCTTACCTGGGTTGGTTTGTTTCCCTTACCTGGGTCGGTTTGTTTTCCCCTACCTGGATAGGTTTGTTTTCCCCTTACCTGGGTAGGTTTGTTTCCCCTTACCTGGGTAGGTTTGTTTCCCTTACCTGGGTAGGTTTGTTTACCTTAGCTGGGTAGGTTTGTTTTCCCCTTACCTGGGAAGGTTTGTTTTCCCTACCTGGGTAGGTTTGTTTTCCCCTTACCTGGGTAGGTTTGTTTTCCCCTTTCCTGGGTAGGTTTGTTTTCCCTACCTGGGTAGGTTTGTTTTCCCCTTACCTGGGTAGGTTTGTTTAACCCTACCTGGGTAGGTTTGTTTTCCCCTTACCTGGGTAGTTTTGTTTCCCCTTACCTGGGTAGGTTTGTTTCCCTTACCTGGGTAGGTTTGTTTCCCCTTACCTGGGTAGGTTTGTTTTCCGCTTACCTGGGTAGGTTTGTTTTCCTCTACCTGGGTAGGTTTGTTTTCCCTTACCTGGGTAGGTTTGTTTTCCCGTTACCTGGGTAGGTTGGATTTCCCCTTACCTGGGTAGGTTTGTTTTCCCCTACCTGGGTAGGTTTGTTTCCCCTTACCTGGGTAGGATTGTTTCCCTTACCTGGGTAGGTTTGTTTTCCCCTTACCTGGGTAGGTTTGTTTTCCCCTTACCTGGGTAGGTTTGTTTCCCCTTACCTGGGTAGGTCTGTTTCCCTTACCTGGGTAGGTTTGTTTCCCCTTACCTGGGTAGGTTTGTTTTCCCCTACCTGGGTAGGTTTGTTTTCCCCTTACCTGGGTAGGTTTGTTTCCCTTACCTGGGTAGGTTTGTTTCCCCTTACCTGGGTAGGTTTGTTTCCCTTTCCTGGGTAGGTTTGTTTCCCCTTACCTGGGTAGGTTGTTTCCCCTTACCTGGGTAGGTTTGTTTTTCCCTTACCTGGGTAGGTTTGTTTCCCCTTACCTGGGTAGGTTTGTTTTCCCTTACCTGGGTAGGTTTGTTTTCCCCTACCTGGGTAGGTTTGTTTCCCCTTACCTGGGTAGGTTTGTTTCCCTTACCTGGGTAGGTTTGTTTTCCCCTTACCTGGGTAGGTTTGTTTTCCCCTTACCTGGGTAGGTTTGTTTCCCTTACCTGGGTAGGTTTGTTTTCCCCTTACCTGGGTAGGTTTGTTTTCCCCTACCTGGGTAGGTTTGTTTTCCCTTACCTGGGTAGGTTTGTTTTCCCCTTACCTGGGTAGGTATGTTTTCCCCTTACCTGGGTAGGTTTGTTTCCCTTACCTGGGTAGGTTTGTTTTCCCCTTACCTGGGTAGGTTTGTTTCCCCTTACCTGGGTCGGTTTGTTTTCCCCTACCTGGGTAGGTTTGTTTTCCCCTTACCTGGGTTGGTTTGTTTCCCTTACCTGGGTCGGTTTGTTTTCCCCTACCTGGATAGGTTTGTTTTCCCCTTACCTGGGTAGGTTTGTTTCCCCTTACCTGGGTAGGTTTGTTTCCCTTACCTGGGTAGGTTTGTTTACCTTAGCTGGGTAGGTTTGTTTTCCCCTTACCTGGGAAGGTTTGTTTTCCCTACCTGGGTAGGTTTGTTTTCCCCTTACCTGGGTAGGTTTGTTTTCCCCTTTCCTGGGTAGGTTTGTTTTCCCTACCTGGGTAGGTTTGTTTTCCCCTTACCTGGGTAGGTTTGTTTAACCCTACCTGGGTAGGTTTGTTTTCCCCTTACCTGGGTAGTTTTGTTTCCCCTTACCTGGGTAGGTTTGTTTCCCTTACCTGGGTAGGTTTGTTTCCCCTTACCTGGGTAGGTTTGTTTTCCGCTTACCTGGGTAGGTTTGTTTTCCCTTACCTGGGTAGGTTTGTTTTCCCGTTACCTGGGTAGGTTGGTTTTCCCCTTACCTGGGTAGGTTTGTTTTCCCCTTACCTGGGTAGGTTTGTTTCCCCTTACCTGGGTAGGATTGTTTCCCTTACCTGGGTAGGTTTGTTTTCCCCTTACCTGGGTAGGTTTGTTTTCCCCTTACCTGGGTAGGTTTGTTTCCCCTTACCTGGGTAGGTCTGTTTCCCTTACCTGGGTAGGTTTGTTTCCCCTTACCTGGGTAGGTTTGTTTTCCCCTACCTGGGTAGGTTTGTTTTCCCCTTACCTGGGTAGGTTTGTTTCCCTTACCTGGGTAGGTTTGTTTCCCCTTACCTGGGTAGGTTTGTTTCCCTTTCCTGGGTAGGTTTGTTTCCCCTTACCTGGGTAGGTTTGTTTCCCCTTACCTGGGTAGGTTTGTTTTTCCCTTACCTGGGTAGGTTTGTTTCCCCTTACCTGGGTAGGTTTGTTTTCCCCTTACCTGGGTAGGTTTGTTTCCCCTTACCTGGGTAGGTTTGTTTTCCCCTACCTGGGTAGGTTTGTTTCGCCATACCTGGGTAGGTTTGTTTAACCCTACCTGGGTAGGTTTGTTTTCCCCTTACCTGGGTAGTTTTGTTTCCCCTTACCTGGGTAGGTTTGTTTCCCTTACCTGGGTAGGTTTGTTTTCCCCTTTCCTGGGTAGGTTTGTTTTCCCTACCTGGGTAGGTTTGTTTTCCGCTTACCTGGGTAGGTTTGTTTTCCTCTACCTGGGTAGGTTTATTTTCCCTTACCTGGGTAGGTTTGTTTTCCCGTTACCTGGGTAGGTTGGTTTTCCCCTTACCTGGGTAGGTTTGTTTTCCCCTACCTGGGTAGGTTTGTTTCCCCTTACCTGGGTAGGATTGTTTCCCTTACCTGGGTAGGTTTGTTTTCCCCTTACCTGGGTAGGTTTGTTTTCCCCTTACCTGGGTAGGTTTGTTTCCCCTTACCTGGGTAGGTCTGTTTCCCTTACCTGGGTAGGTTTGTTTCCCCTTACCTGGGTAGGTTTGTTTTCCCCTACCTGGGTAGGTTTGTTTTCCCCTTACCTGGGTAGGTTTGTTTCCCTTGCCTGGGAAGATTTGTTTCCCCTTACCTGGGTAGGTTTGTTTCCCTTTCCTGGGTAGGTTTGTTTCCCCTTACCTGGGTAGGTTTGTTTCCCCTTACCTGGGTAGGTTTGTTTTTCCCTTACCTGGGTAGGTTTGTTTCCCCTTAACTGGGTAGGTTTGTTTTCCCCTTACCTGGGTAGGTTTGTTTTCCCTTACCTGGGTAGGTTTGTTTTCCCCTACCTGGGTAGGTTTGTTTCGCCTTACCTGGGTAGGTTTGTTTCCCTTACCTGGGTAGGTTTGTTTTCACCTTACCTGGGTAGGTTTGTTTTCCCCTTACCTGGGTAGGTTTGTTTCCCTTACCTGTGTAGGTTTGTTTTCCCCTTACCTGGTTAGGTTTGTTTTCCCTTACCTGGGTAGGTTTGTTTTCCCCTTACCTGGGTAGGTTTGTTTTCCCCTGACCTGGGTAGGTTTGTTTCCCTTACCTGGGTAGGTTTTGTTTTCCCCTTACCTGGGTAGGTTTGTTTTCCCCTTACCTGGGTAGGTTTGTTTCCCCTTACCTGGGTAGGTTTGTTTTCCCCTACCTGAGTAGGTTTGTTTTCCCCTTACCTGGGTTGGTTTGTTTCCCTTACCTGGGTCGGTTTGTTTTCCCCTTCCTGGCTGGTTTGCTTTCCGTCCTGGGTAGATTTGTTTCCCCTTACCTGGATAGGTTTGTTTTCCCCTTACCTGGGTAGGTTTGTTTCCACTTACCTGGGTAGGTTTGTTTCCCTTACCTGGGTAGGTTTGTTTACCTTAGCTGGGTAGGTTTGTTTTCCCCTTACCTGGGAAGGTTTGTTTTCCCTACCTGGTTAGGTTTGTTTTCCCCTTACCTGGGTAGGTTTGTTTTCCCCTTTCCTGGGTAGGTTTGTTTTCCCTACCTGGGTAGGTTTGTTTTCCCCTTACCTGGGTAGGTTTGTTTAACCCTACCTGGGTAGGTTTGTTTTCCCCTTACCTGGGTAGTTTTGTTTCCCCTTACATGGGTAGGTTTGTTTCCCTTACCTGGGTAGGTTTGTTTCCCCTTACATGGGTAGGTTTGTTTCCCTTACCTGGGTAGGTTTGTTTCCCCTTACCTGGGTAGGTTTGTTTTCCCCTTACCTGGGTAGGTTTGTTTCCCCTTACCTGGGTAGGTTTGTTTTGCCCTACCTGGGTAGGTTTGTTTTCCCCTTGCCTGGGTAGGTTTGTTTTCCCTTACCTGGGTAGGTTTGTTTTCCCCTACCTGGGTAGGTTTGTTTCCCCTTACCTGGGTAGGATTGTTTCCCTTACCTGGGTAGGTTTGTTTTCCCCTTACCTGGGTAGGTTTGTTTTCCCTTACCTGGGTAGGCCTGTTTTCCCCTTACCTGGGTAGGTTTGTTTTCCCCTTACCTGGGTAGGTTTGTTTCCCTTGCCTGGGTAGGTTTGTTTTCCCCTTACCTGGGTAGGTTTGTTTTCCCCTTACCTGGGTAGGTTTTTTTCTCCTTACCTGTGTAGGTTTGTTTTCCCCTACCTGGGTAGGTTTGTATTCCCGTTACCTGGGTAGTTTTGTTTTCCCCTTACCTGGGTAGGTTTGTTTTCCCCTTACCTGGGTAGGTTTGTTTACCTTACCTGGGTAGGTTTGTTTCCCTTACATGGGTAGGTTTGTTTTCCCTACCTGGGTAGGTTTGTTTTCCCCTTACCTGGGTAGGTTTGTTTCCCCCTACATGGGTAGGTTTGTTTTCCCCTTTCCTGGGTAGGTTTGTTTTCCCTACCTGGGTAGGTTTGTTTTCCCCTTACCTGGGTAGGTTTGTTTCCCCCTACCTGGGTAGGTTTGTTTTCCCCTTACCTGGGTAGGTTTGTTTCCCTTACCTGGGTAGGTTTGTTTCCCCTTACCTGGGTAGGTTTGTTTCCCTTACCTGGGTAGGTTTGTTACCATTACCTGGGTAGGTTTGTTTACCTTACCTGGGTAGGTTTGTTTCCCTTACCTGGGTAGGTTTGTTTTCCCTACCTGGGTAGGTTTGTTTTCCCCTTACCTGGGTAGGTTTGTTTCCCCCTACATGGGTAGGTTTGTTTTCCCCTTTCCTGGGTAGGTTTGTTTTCCCTACCTGGGTAGGTTTGTTTTCCCCTTACCTGGGTAGGTTTGTTTCCCCCTACCTGGGTAGGTTTGTTTTCCCCTCACCTGGGTAGGTTTGTTTCCCTTACCTGGGTAGGTTTGTTTCCCCTTACCTGGGTAGGTTTGTTTCCCTTACCTGGGTAGGTTTGTTACCCTTACCTGGGTAGGTTTGTTTCCCCTTACCTGGGTAGGTTTGTTTCCCTTACCTGGGTAGGTTTGTTTCCCCTTACCTGGGTAGGTTTGTTTTCCCCTACCTGGGTAGGTTTGTTTTCCCCTTACCTCAGTAGGTTTGTTTCCCTTACCTGGGTAGGTTAGTTTCCCCTTACCTGGGTAGGTTTGTTTCCCTTACCTGGGAAGGTTTGTTTCCCCTTACCTGGGTAGGTTTGTTTCCCTTACCTGGGTAGGTTTGTTTCCCCTTACCTGGGTAGGTTTGTTTTCCCCTTACCTGGGTAGGTTTGTTTCCCCTTACCTGGGTAGGTTTGTTTTCCCCTTACCTGGGTAGGTTTGTTTTCCCTTACCTGGGTAGGTTTGTTTTCCCCTACCTGGGTAGGTTTGTTTCCCCTTACCTAGGTAGGATTGTTTCCCTTACCTGGGTAGGTTTGTTTTCCCCTTACCTGGGTAGGTTTGTTTCCCCTTACCTGGGTAGGTTTGTTTCCCTTACCTGGGTAGGTTTGTTTCCCCTTACCTGGGTAGGTTTGTTTTCCCTTACCTGGGTAGGTTTGTTTTCCCCTTACCTGGGTAGGTTTGTTTCCCTTACCTGGGTAGGTTTTGTTTCCCCTTACCGGAGTAGGTTTGTTTCCCTTAGCTGGGTAGGTTTGTTTCCCCTTCCCTGGGTAGGTTTGTTTCCCTTACCTGGGTAGCTTTGTTTCCCCTTACCTGGGTAGGTTTGTTTTCCCCTTACCTGGGTAGGTTTGTTTCCCCTTACCTGGGTAGGTTTGTTTTTCCCTACCTGGGTAGGTTTGTTTTCCCCTTACCTGGGTAGGTTTGTTTTCCCATACCTGGGTAGGTTTGTTTTCCCCTACCTGGGTAGGTTTGTTTCCCCTTACCTGGGTAGGTTTGTTTCCCTTACCTGGGTAGGTTTGTTTTCCCCTTACCTGGGTAGGTTTGTTTTCCCCTACCTGGGTAGGTTTGTTTTCCCTTACCTGGGTAGGTTTGTTTTCCCCTTACCTGGGTAGGGTTGTTTCCCTTACCTGGGTAGGTTTGTTTTCCCCGACCTGGGTAGGTTTGTTTTCCCCTTACCTGGGTAGGTTTGTTTCCCTTACCTGGGTCGGTTTGTTTTCCCCTTACCTGGTTAGGTTTGTTTTCCGTCCTGGGTAGATTTGTTTCCCCTTACCTGGATAGGTTTGTTTTCCCCTTACCTGGGTAGGTTTGTTTCCCCTTACCTGGGTAGGTTTGTTTCCCTAACCTGGGTAGGTTTGTTTACCTTACCTGGGAAGGTTTGTTTTCCCTACCTGGGAAGGTTTGTTTTCCCCTTATCTGGGTAGGTTTGTTTTCCCCTTTCCTGGGTAGGTTTGTTTTCCCTACCTGCGTAGGTTTGTTTTCCCCTTACCTGGGTAGGTTTGTTTCCCCATACCTGGGTCGGTTTGTTTTCCCCTTACCTGGTTAGGTTTGTTTTCCGTCCTGGGTAGATTTGTTTCCCCTTACCTGGATAGGTTTGTTTTCTCCTTACCTGGATAGGTTTGTTTCCCCTAACCTGGGTAGGTTTGTTTCCCTTACCTGGGTAGGTTTGTTTACCTTAGCTGGGTAGGTTTGTTTTCCCCTTACCTGGGAAGGTTTGTTTTCCCTACCTGGGTAGGTTTGTTTTCCCCTTCCCTGGGTAGGTTTGTTTTCCCCTTTCCTGGGTAGGTTTGTTTTCCCTACCTGGGTAGGTTTGTTTTCCCCTTACCTGGGTAGGTTTGTTTCCCCCTACCTGGGTAGGTTTGTTTTCCCCTTACCTGGGTAGTTTTGTTTCCCTTACCTGGGTAGGTTTGTTTTCCCCTTACCTGGGTAGGTTTGATTCCCCCTTACCTGGGTAGGTTTGTTTTCCCTTACCTGGGTAGCTTTGTTTCCCCTTACCTGGGTAGGTTTGTTTTCCCCTTACCTGGGTAGGTTTGTTTCCCCTTACCTGGGTAGGTTTGTTTTCCCCTACCTGGGTAGGTTTGTTTTCCCCTTACCTGGGTAGGTTTGTTTTCCCATACCTGGGTAGGTTTGTTTTCCCCTACCTGGGTAGGTTTGTTTTCCCCTTACCTGGGTAGTTTTGTTTCCCTTACCTGGGTAGGTTTGTTTTCCCCTTACCTGGGTAGGTTTGTTTCCCCCTTACCTGGGTAGGTTTGTTTTCCCTTACCTGGGTAGGTTTGTTTTCCCCTTACCTGGGTAGGTTTGTTTTCCCCTACCTGTGTAGGTTTGTTTTCCCTTACCTGGGTAGGTTTGTTTTCCCCTTACCTGGGTAGGTTTGTTTCCCTTACCTGGGTAGGTTTGTTTTCCCCTTACCTGTGTAGGTTTGTTTTCCCCTTACCTGGGTAGGTTTGTTTCCCTTACCTGGGTAGGTTTGTTTTCCCCTTACCTGGGTAGGTTTGTTTTCCCCTTCCCTGGGTAGGTTTGTTTCCCCTTACCTGGGTAGGTTTGTTTTCCCCTTACCTGGGTAGGTTTGTTTCCCCTTACCTGGGTAGGTTTGTTTCCCCTTACCTGGGTAGGTTTGTTTTTCCCTACCTGGGTAGGTTTGTTTTCCCCTTACCTGGGTTGGTTTGTTTCCCTTACCTGGGTCGGTTTGTTTTCCCCTTACCTGGTTAGGTTTGTTTTCCGTCCTGGGTAGATTTGTTTCCCCTTACCTGGATAGGTTTGTTTTCCCCTTACCTGGATAGGTTTGTTTCCCCTTACCTGGGTAGGTTTGTTTCCCTTACCTGGGTAGGTTTGTTTTCCCCTTACCTGGGTAGGTTTGTTTTCCCCTTTCCTGGGTAGGTTTGTTTTCCCTACCTGGGTAGGTTTGTTTTCCCCTTACCTGGGTAGGTTTGTTTCCCCCTACCTGGGTAGGTTTGTTTTCCCCTTACCTGGGTAGTTTTGTTTCCCTTACCTGGGTAGGTTTGTTTTCCCCTTACCTGGGTAGGTTTGTTTCCCCATACCTGGGTAGATTTGTTTTCCCCTTTCATGGGTAGGTTTGTTTTCCGTTACCTGGGTAGGTTTGTTTCCCCTTACCTGGGTAGGTTTGTTTTCCCCTTACCTGGGTAGGTTTGTTTCCCCCTACCTGGGTAGGTTTGTTTTCCCCTTACCTGGGTAGGTTTGTTTACCTTACCTGGGTAGGTTTGTTTTCCCCTTACCTGGGTAGGTTTGTTTTCCCCTTACCTGGGTAGTTTTGTTTCCCTTACCTGGGTAGGTTTGTTTTCCCCTTACCTGGGTCGGTTTGTTTTACCCTTACCTGGGTAGGTTTGTTTTCCCCTTTCCTGGGTAGGTTTGTTTTCCCTTACCTGGGTAGGTTTGTTTTCCCCTTACCTGGGTAGGTTTGTTTTCCCCTACCTGGGTAGGTTTTTTTCCCCCTACCTGGGTAGGTTTGTTTTCCCCTTACTTGGGTAGGTTTGTTTCCCTTACCTGGGTAGGTTTGTTTTCCCCTTACCTGGGTAGGTTTGTTTTCCCTTACCTGGGTAGGCCTGTTTTCCCCTTACCTGGGTAGGTTTGTTTTCCCCTTACCTGGGTAGGTTTGTTTCCCTTACCTGGGTAGGTTTGTTTTCCCCTTACCTGGGTAGGTTTGTTTTCCCCTTACCTGGGTAGGTTTTTTTCCCCTTACCTGGGTAGGTTTGTTTTCCCCTACCTGGGTAGGTTTGTATTCCCCTTACCTGGGTAGTTTTGTTTTCCCCTTACCTGGGTAGGTTTGTTTTCACCTTACCTGGGTAGGTTTGTTTTACCTTACCTGGGTAGGTTTGTTTTCCCCTTACCTGGGTAGGTTTGTTTCCCCTTACCTGGGTAGTTTTGTTTCCCTTACCTGGGGAGGTTTGTTTTCCCCTTACCTGGTTAGGTTTGTTTTCCTTACCTGGGTAGATGTTTTTCCACTTACCTGGATAGGTTTGTTTTCCCCTTACCTGGGTAGGTTTGTTTCCGCTTACCTGAGTAGGTTTGTTTCCCTTACCTGGGTAGGTTTGTTTACCTTACCTGGGTAGGTTTGTTTCCCTTACCTGGGTAGGTTTGTTTTCCCTACCTGGGTAGGTTTGTTTTCCCCTTACCTGGGTAGGTTTGTTTCCCCCTACCTGGGTAGGTTTGTTTTCCCCTTTCCTGGGTAGGTTTGTTTTCCCTACCTGGGTAGGTTTGTTTTCCCCTTACCTGGGTAGGTTTGTTTCCCCCTACCTGGGTAGGTTTGTTTTCCCCTTACCTGGGTAGGTTTGTTTCCCTTACCTGGGTAGGTTTGTTACCCTTACCTGGGTAGGTTTGTTTCCCCTTACCTGGGTAGGTTTGTTTCCCTTACCTGGGTAGGTTTGTTTCCCCTTACCTGGGTAGTTTTGTTTTCCCCTACCTGGGTAGGTTTGTTTTCCCCTTACCTGGGTAGGTTTGTTTCCCTTACCTGGGTAGGTTAGTTTCCCCTTACCTGGGTAGGTTTGTTTCCCTTACCTGGGAAGGTTTGTTTCCCCTTACCTGGGTAGGTTTGTTTCCCTTACCTGGGTAGGTTTGTTTCCCCTTACCTGGGTAGGTTTGTTTTCCCCTTACCTGGGTAGGTTTGTTTCCCCTTACCTGGGTAGGTTTGTTTTCCCTTACCTGGGTAGGTTTGTTTTCCCCTACCTGGGTAGGTTTGTTTCCCCTTACCTAGGTAGGATTGTTTCCCTTACCTGGGTAGGTTTGTTTTCCCCTTACCTGGGTAGGTTTGTTTCCCCTTACCTGGGTAGGTTTGTTTCCCTTACCTGGGTAGGTTTGTTTCCACTTACCTGGGTAGGTTTGTTTTCCCCTACCTGGGTAGGTTTGTTTTCCCCTTACCTGGGTAGGTTTGTTTCCCTTACCTGGGTAGGTTTGTTTCCCCTTACCGGGGTAGGTTTGTTTCCACTTACCTGGGTAGGTTTGTTTTCCCCTACCTGGGTAGGTTTGTTTCCCCTTCCCTGGGTAGGTTTGTTTCCCTTACCTGGGTAGCTTTGTTTCCCCTTACCTGGGTAGGTTTGTTTTCCCCTTACCTGGGTAGGTTTGTTTCCCCTTACCTGGGTAGGTTTGTTTTCCCCTACCTGGGTAGGTTTGTTTTCCCCTTACCTGGGTAGGTTTGTTTTCCCATACCTGGGTAGGTTTGTTTTCCCCTACCTGGGTAGGTTTGTTTCCCCTTACCTGGGTAGGTTTGTTTCCCTTACCTGGGTAGGTTTGTTTTCCCCTTACCTGGGTAGGTTTGTTTTCCCCTACCTGGGTAGGTTTGTTTTCCCTTACCTGGGTAGGTTTGTTTTCCCCTTACCTGGGTAGGGTTGTTTCCCTTACCTGGGTAGGTTTGTTTTCCCCGACCTGGGTAGGTTTGTTTTCCCCTTACCTGGGTAGGTTTGTTTCCCTTACCTGGGTCGGTTTGTTTTCCCCTTACCTGGTTAGGTTTGTTTTCTGTCCTGGGTAGATTTGTTTCCCCTTACCTGGATAGGTTTGTTTCCCTTACCTGGGTAGGTTTGTTTACCTTACCTGGGAAGGTTTGTTTTCCCTACCTGGGTAGGTTTGTTTTCCCCTTATCTGGGTAGGTTTGTTTTCCCCTTTCCTGGGTAGGTTTGTTTTCCCTACCTGCGTAGGTTTGTTTTCCCCTTACCTGGGTAGGTTTGTTTCCCCATACCTGGGTAGGTTTGTTTTCCGTCCTGGGTAGATTTGTTTCCCCTGACCTGGATAGGTTTGTTTTCTCCTTACCTGGATAGGTTTGTTTCCCCTTACCTGGGTAGGTTTGTTTCCCTTACCTGGGTAGGTTTGTTTACCTTAGCTGGGTAGGTTTGTTTTCCCCTTACCAGGGAAGGTTTGTTTTCCCTACCTGGGTAGGTTTGTTTTCCCCTTACCTGGGTAGGTTTGTTTTCCCCTTTCCTGGGTAGGTTTGTTTTCCCTACCTGGGTAGGTTTGTTTTCCCCTTACCTGGGTAGGTTTGTTTTCCCCTTTCCTGGGTAGGTTTGTTTTCCCTACATGGGTAGGTTTGTTTCCCTTACCTGGGTAGGTTTGTTTCCCCTTACCTGGGTAGGTTTGTTTTCCGCTAACCTGGGTAGGTTTGTTTTCCCCTACCTGGGTAGGTTTGTTTTCCCGTTACCTGGGTAGGTTGGTTTTCCCCTTACCTGGGTAGGTTTGTTTTCCCCTACCTGGGTAGGTTTGTTTTCCCCTTCCCTGGGTAGGTTTGTTTTCCCCTTTCCTGGGTAGGTTTGTTTTCCCTACCTGGGTAGGTTTGTTTTCCCCTTACCTGGGTAGGTTTGTTTCCCCCTACCTGGGTAGGTTTGTTTTCCCCTTACCTGGATAGTTTTGTTTCCCTTACCTGGGTAGGTTTGTTTTCCCCTTACCTAGGTAGGTTTGTTTCCCCCTTACCTGGGTAGGTTTGTTTTCCCTTACCTGGGTAGGTTTGTTTTCCCCTTACCTGGGTAGGTTTGTTTTCCCCTACCTGTGTAGGTTTGTTTTCCCTTACCTGGGTAGGTTTGTTTTCCCCTTACCTGGGTAGGTTTGTTTCCCTTACCTGGGTAGGTTTGTTTTCCCCTTACCTGGGTAGGTTTGTTTCCCTTACCTGGGTAGGTTTGTTTTCCCCTTACCTGGGTAGGTTTGTTTTCCCCTTACCTGGGTAGGTTTGTTTCCCTTACCTGGGTAGGTTTGTTTTCCCCTTACCTGGGTAGTTTTGTTTCCCCCTACCTGGGTAGGTTTGTTTTCCCCTTACCTGGGTAGTTCTGTTTCCCATACCTGGGTAGGTTTGTTTTCCCCTTACCTGGGTAGGTTTGTTTCCCCCTTACCTGGGTAGGTTTGTTTTCCCTTACCTGGGTAGGTTTGTTTTCCCCTTACCTGGGTAGGTTTGTTTTCCCCTACCTGTGTAGGTTTGTTTTCCCTTACCTGGGTAGG
This sequence comes from Chiloscyllium plagiosum, assembly GCF_037043375.1. NCBI lineage: Eukaryota > Metazoa > Chordata > Chondrichthyes > Orectolobiformes > Hemiscylliidae > Chiloscyllium > Chiloscyllium plagiosum. Next base: position 4,048,210 of record NW_028270150.1, on the reverse strand, counting down.
TTTGTTTTCCCCTTACCTGGGTAGGTTTGTTTCCCTTACCTGGGAAGGTTTGTTTTCCCCTTACCTGGGTAGGTTTGTTTCCCTTACCTGGGTAGGTTTGTTTTCCCCTTACCTGGGTAGGTTTGTTTTCCCCTTCCCTGGGTAGGTTTGTTTCCCCTTACCTGGGTAGGTTTGTTTTCCCCTTACCTGGGTAGGTTTGTTTCCCCTTACCTGGGTAGGTTTGTTTTCCCCTGACCTGGGTAGGTTTGTTTCCCCTTACCTGGGTAGGTTTGTTTCCCCTTACCTGGGTAGGTTTGTTTTCCCCTTACCTGGGTAGGTTTGTTTCCCCTTCCCTGGGTAGGTTTGTTTCCCCTTACCTGGGTAGGTTTGTTTTCCCCTACCTGGGTAGGTTTGTTTTCCCCTTACCTGGGTTGGTTTGTTTCCCTTACCTGGGTCGGTTTGTTTTCCACTTACCTGGTAAGGTTTGTTTTCCGTCCTGGGTAGATTTGTTTCCCTTTACCTGGATAGGTTTGTTTTCCCCTTACCTGGATAGGTTTGTTTCCCCTTACCTGGGTAGGTTTGTTTCCCTTACCTGGGTAGGTTTGTTTTCCCCTTACCTGGGAAGGTTTGTTTTCCCTACCTGGGTAGGTTTGTTTTCCCCTTACCTGGGTAGGTTTGTTTTCCCCTTTCCTGGTTAGGTTTGTTTTCCCTACCTGGGTAGGTTTGTTTTCCGCTTACCTGGGTAGGTTTGTTTCCCCCTACCTGGGTAGGTTTGTTTTCCCCTTACCTGGGTAGTTTTGTTTCCCTTACCTGGGTAGGTTTGTTTTCCCCTTACCTGGGTAGGTTTGTTTCCCCATACCTGGGTAGGTTTGTTTTCCCCTTTCCTGGGTAGGTTTGTTTTCCGTTACCTGGGTAGGTTTGTTTTCCCTTACCTGGGTAGGTTTGTTTACCTTACCTGGGTAGGTTTGTTTTCCCCTTACCTGGGTAGGTTTGTTTTCCCCTTACCTGGGTAGTTTTGTTTCCCTTACCTGGGTAGGTTTGTTTTCCCCTTACCTGGGTCGGTTTGTTTTACCCTTACCTGGGTAGGTTTGTTTTCCCCTTTCCTGGGTAGGTTTGTTTTCCCTTACCTGGGTAGGTTTGTTTTCCCCTTACCTGGGTAGGTTTGTTTTCCCCTACCTGGGTAGGTTTTTTTCCCCCTACCTGGGTAGGTTTGTTTTCCCCTTACCTGGGTAGGTTTGTTTCCCTTACCTGGGTAGGTTTGTTTTCCCCTACCTGGGTAGGTTTGTTTCCCCTTACCTTCGTAGGTTTGTTTTCCCTTACCTGGGTAGGTTTGTTTCCCCTTACCTGGGTAGGTTTGTTTCCCCTTATCTGGGTAGGTTTTTTTCCCCTTACCTGGGTAGGTTTGTTTTCCCCTACCTGGGTAGGTTTGTTTTCCCCTTACCTGGGTAGGTTTGTTCCCTTACCTGGGTAGGTTTGTTTTCCCCCTACCTGGGTAGGTTTGTTTCCCCTTACCTGGGTAGGTTTGTTTCCCTTACCTGGGTAGGTTTGTTTTCCCCTTACCTGGGTAGGTTTGTTTTCCCCTTACCTGGGTAGGTTTGTTTCCCTTACCTGGGTAGGTTTGTTTTCCCCTTACCTGGGTAGGTTTGTTTTCCCCTACCTGGGTAGGTTTGTTTTCCCTTACCTGGGTGGGTTTGTTTTCCCCTTACCTGGGTAGGTTTGTTTCCCTTACCTGGGTAGGTTTGTTTTCCCCGACCTGGGTAGGTTTGTTTTCCCCTTACCTGGGTAGGTTTGTTTCCCTTACCTGGGTAGGTTTGTTTTCCCCTTACCTGGGTAGGTTTGTTTCCCTTACCTGGGTAGGTTTGTTTTCCCCTTACCTGGGTAGGTTTGTTTCCCCTACCTGGGTAGGTTTGTTTTCCCTTACCTGGGTAGGTTTGTTTTCCCCTTACCTGGGTAGGTTTGTTTCCCTTACCTGGGTAGGTATGTTTTCCCCGACCTGGGTAGGTTTGTTTTCCCCTTACCTGGGTAGGTTTGTTTCCCTTACCTGGGTCGGTTTGTTTTCCCCTTACCTGGTTAGGTTTGTTTTCCGTCCTGGGTAGATTTGTTTCCCCTTACCTGGATAGGTTTTTTTTCCCCTTACCTGGGTAGGTTTGTTTCCCCTTACCTGGGTAGGTTTGTTTCCCTTACCTGGGTAGGTTTGTTTACCTTACCTGGAAGGTTTGTTTTCCCTACCTGGGTAGGTTTGTTTTCCCCTTACCTGGGTAGGTTTGTTTCCCTTACCTGGGTAGGTTTGTTTACCTTACCTGGAAGGTTTGTTTTCCCTACCTGGGTAGGTTTGTTTTCCCCTTACCTGGGTAGGTTTGTTTTCCCCTTACCTGGGTAGGTTTGTTTTCCCCTACCTGGGTAGGTTTGTTTTCCCTTACCTGGGTAGGTTTGTTTTCCCCTTACCTGGGTAGGTTTGTTTCCCTTACCTGGGTAGGTTTGTTTTCCCCGACCTGGGTAGGTTTGTTTTCCCCTTACCTGGGTAGGTTTGTTTCCCTTACCTGGGTAGGTTTGTTTTACCCTTACCTGGGTAGGTTTGTTTTCCCCTTACCTGGGTAGGTTTGTTTCCCTTACCTGGGTAGGTTTGTTTTCCCCTACGTGGGTAGGTTTGTTTTCCCTTACCTGGGTAGGTTTGTTTTCCCCTTACCTGGGTAGGTTTGTTTCCCTTACCTGGGTAGGTATGTTTTCCCCGACCTGGGTAGGTTTGTTTTCCCCTTACCTGGGTAGGTTTGTTTCCCTTACCTGGGTCGGTTTGTTTTCCCCTTACCTGGTTAGGTTTGTTTTCCGTCCTGGGTAGATTTGTTTCCCCTTACCTGGATAGGTTTGTTTTCCCCTTACCTGGGTAGGTTTGTTTCCCCTTACCTGGGTAGGTTTGTTTCCCTAACCTGGGTAGGTTTGTTTACCTTACCTGGAAGGTTTGTTTTCCCTACCTGGGTAGGTTTGTTTTCCCCTTATCTGGGTAGGTTTGTTTTCCCCTTACCTGGGTAGGTTTGTTTCCCTTACCTGGGTAGGTTTGTTTACCTTACCTGGAAGGTTTGTTTTCCCTACCTGGGTAGGTTTGTTTTCCCCTTACCTGGGTAGGTTTGTTTCCCCCTACCTGGGTCGGTTTGTTTTCCCCTTACCTGGTTAGGTTTGTTTTCCGTCCTGGGTAGATTTGTTTCCCCTTACCTGGATAGGTTTGTTTTCTCCTTACCTGGATAGGTTTGTTTCCCCTTACCTGGGTAGGTTTGTTTCCCTTACCTGGGTAGGTTTGTTTACCTTAGCTGGGTAGGTTTGTTTTCCCCTTACCTGGGAAGGTTTGTTTTCCCTACCTGGGTAGGTTTGTTTTCCCCTTACCTGGGTAGGTTTGTTTTCCCCTTTCCTGGGTAGGTTTGTTTTCCCTACCTGGGTAGGTTTGTTTTCCCCTTAACTGGGTAGGTTTGTTTCCCCCTACCTGGGTAGGTTTGTTTTCCCCTTACCTGGGTAGTTTTGTTTCCCTTACCTGGGTAGGTTTGTTTTCCCCTTACCTGGGTAGGTTTGTTTCCCCCTTACCTGGGTAGGTTTGTTTTCCCTTACCTGGGTAGGTTTGTTTTCCCCTTACCTGGGTAGGTTTGTTTTCCCCTTACCTGGGTAGGTTTGTTTCCCTTACCTGGGTCGGTTTGTTTTCCCCTTACCTGGTTAGGTTTGTTTTCCGTCATGGGTAGATTTGTTTCCCCTTACCTGGATAGGTTTGTTTTCCCCTTACCTGGATAGGTTTGTTTCCCCTTACCTGGGTAGGTTTGTTTCCCTTACCTGGGTAGGTTTGTTTTCCCCTTACCTGGGAAGGTTTGTTTTCCCTACCTGGTAGGTTTGTTTTCCCCTTACCTGGGTAGGTTTGTTTTCCCCTTTCCTGGGTAGGTTTGTTTTCCCGACCTGGGTAGGTTTGTTTTCCCCTTACCTGGGTAGGTTTGTTTCCCCCTACCTGGGTAGGTTTGTTTTCCCCTTACCTGGGTAGTTTTGTTTCCCTTACCTGGGTAGGTTTGTTTTCCCCTTACCTGGGTAGGTTTGTTTCCCCATACCTGGGTAGGTTTGTTTTCCCCTTTCCTGATTAGGTTTGTTTTCCGTTACCTGGGTAGGTTTGTTTTCCCTTACCTGGGTAGGTTTGTTTACCTTACCTGGGTAGGTTTGTTTTCCCCTTACCTGGGTAGGTTTGTTTTCCCCTTACCTGGGTAGTTTTGTTTCCCTTACCTGGGTAGGTTTGTTTTCCCCTTACCTGGGTCGGTTTGTTTTACCCTTACCTGGGTAGGTTTGTTTTCCCCTTTCCTGGGTAGGTTTGTTTTCCCTTACCTGGGTAGGTTTGTTTTCCCCTTACCTGGGTAGGTTTGTTTTCCCCTACCTGGGTAGGTTTTTTTCCCCCTACCTGGGTAGGTTTGTTTTCCCCTTACCTGGGTAGGTTTGTTTCCCTTACCTGGGTAGGTTTGTTTTCCCCTACCTGGGTAGGTTTGTTTCCCCTTACCTTCGTAGGTTTGTTTTCCCTTACCTGGGTAGGTTTGTCTCCCCTTACCTGGGTAGGTTTGTTTCCCCTTACCTGGGTAAGTTTGTTTCCCCTTACCTGGGTAGGTTTGTTTCCCTTACCTGGGTAGGTTTGTTTCCCCTTACCTGGGTAGGTTTGTTTTCCCCTACCTGGGTAGGTTTGTTTTCCCCTACCTGGGTAGGTTTGTTTTCCCTTACCTGGGTAGGTTTGTTTCCCTTACCTGGGTAGGTTTGTTTCCCTTACCTGGGTAGGTTTGTTTTCCCCTTACCTGGGTAAGTTTGTTTCCCCTTACCTGGGTAGGTTTGTTTCCCTTACCTGGGTAGGTTTGTTTCCCCTTACCTGGGTAGGTTTGTTTTCCCCTACCTGGGTAGGTTTGTTTTCCCCTTACCTGGGTAGGTTTGTTCCCTTACCTGGGTAGGTTTGTTTCCCTTACCAGGGTGGGTTTGTTTCCCCTTACCTGGGTAGGTTTGTTTCCGTTACCTGGGTAGGTTTGTTTCCCCTTACCTGAGTAGGTTTGTTTTCCCCTTACCTGGGTAGGTTTGTTTTCCCCTACCTGGGTAGGTTTGTTTCCCCCTTACCTGGGTAGGTTTGTTTCACCTTACCTGGGTAGGTTTGTTTTCCCCCTACCTGGGTTGGTTTGTTTCCCTTACTGGGGTAGGTTTGTTTTACCTTACCTGGGTAGGTTTGTTTTCCCGTTACCTGGGTAGGTTTGTTTCCCCTTACCTGGGTAGGTTTGTTTTCCCCTACCTGGGTATGTTTGTTTTCCTTACCTGGGTAGGTTTGTTTTCCGCTTACCTGGGTAGGTTTGTTTTCCCCTACCTGGGTAGGTTTGTTTTCCCTTACCTGGGTAGGTTTGTTTTCCCTTTACCTGGGTAGGTTGGTTTTCCCCTTACCTGGGTAGGTTTGTTTTCCCCTACCTGGGTAGGTTTGTTTTCCCTTACCTGGGTAGGTTTGTTTCCCTTACCTGGGTAGGTTTGTTTACCTTACCTGGAAGGTTTGTTTTCCCTACCTGGGTCGGTTTGTTTTCCCCTTACCTGGTTAGGTTTGTTTTCCGTCCTGGGTAGATTTGTTTCCCCTTACCTGGATAGGTTTCTTTTCTCCTTACCTGGATAGGTTTGTTTCCCCTTACCTGGGTAGGTTTGTTTCCCTTACCTGGGTAGGTTTGTTTACCTTAGCTGGGTAGGTTTGTTTTCCCCTTACCTGGGAAGGTTTGTTTTCCCTACCTGGGTAGGTTTGTTTTCCCCTTACCTGGGTAGGTTTGTTTTCCCCTACCTGGGTAGGTTTGTTTTCCCCTTACCTGGGTAGTTTTGTTTCCCTTACCTGGGTAGGTTTGTTTTCCCCTTACCTGGGTAGGTTTGTTTTCCCTACCTGGGTAGGTTTGTTTTCCCCTTACCTGGGTAGGTTTGTTTTCCCCTTTCCTGGGTAGGTTTGTTTTCCCTACCTGGGTAGGTTTGTTTTCCCCTTACCTGGGTAGGTTTGTTTCCCCCTTACCTGGGTAGGTTTGTTTTCCCTTACCTGGGTAGGTTTGTTTTCCCCTTACCTGGGTAGGTTTGTTTTCCCCTTACCTGGGTAGGTTTGTTTCCCTTACCTGGGTCGGTTCGTTTTCCCCTTACCTGGTTAGGTTTGTTTTCCGTCATGGGTAGATTTGTTTCCCCTTACCTGGATAGGTTTGTTTTCCCCTTACCTGGATAGGTTTGTTTCCCCTTACCTGGGTAGGTTTGTTTCCCTTACCTGGGTAGGTTTGTTTTCCCCTTACCTGGGAAGGTTTGTTTTCCCTACCTGGGTAGGTTTGTTTTCCTCTTACCTGGGTAGGTTTGTTTTCCCCTTTCCTGGGTAGGTTTGTTTTCCCGACCTGGGTAGGTTTGTTTTCCCCTTACCTGGGTAGGTTTGTTTCCCCCTACCTGGGTAGGTTTGTTTTCCCCTTACCTGGGTAGTTTTGTTTCCCTTACCTGGGTAGGTTTGTTTTCCCCTTACCTGGGTAGGTTTGTTTCCCCATACCTGGGTAGGTTTGTTTTCCCCTTTCCTGATTAGGTTTGTTTTCCGTTACCTGGGTAGGTTTGTTTTCCCTTACCTGGGTAGGTTTGTTTACCTTACCTGGGTAGGTTTGTTTTCCCCTTACCTGGGTAGGTTTGTTTTCCCCTTACCTGGGTAGTTTTGTTTCCCTTACCTGGGTAGGTTTGTTTTCCCCTTACCTGGGTCGGTTTGTTTTACCCTTACCTGGGTAGGTTTGTTTTCCCCTTTCCTGGGTAGGTTTGTTTTCCCTTACCTGGGTAGGTTTGTTTTCCCCTTACCTGGGTAGGTTTGTTTTCCCCTACCTGGGTAGGTTTTTTTCCCCCTACCTGGGTAGGTTTGTTTTCCCCTTACCTGGGTAGGTTTGTTTCCCTTACCGGGGTAGGTTTGTTTTCCCCTACCTGGGTAGGTTTGTTTCCCCTTACCTTCGTAGGTTTGTTTTCCCTTACCTGGGTAGGTTTGTTTCCCCTTACCTGGGTAGGTTTGTTTCCCCTTACCTGGGTAAGTTTGTTTCCCCTTACCTGGGTAGGTTTGTTTCCCTTACCTGGGTAGGTTTGTTTTCCCCTACCTGGGTAGGTTTGTTTTCCCTTACCTGGGTAGGTTTGTTTTCCCCTTACCTGGGTAGGTTGGTTTTCCCCTTACCTGGGTAGGTTTGTTTTCCCCTTACCTGGTTAGGTTTGTTTTCCCCTTATCTGGGTAGGTTTGTTTCCCCTTACCTGGGTAGGTTTATTTCCCTTACCTGGGTAGGTTTGTTTACCTTTCCTGGGTAGATTTGTTTTCCCTTACCTGGGTAGGTTTGTTTTCCCTTACCTGGGTAGGTTTGTTTTCCCTTACCATGGTAGGTTTGTTTCCCTTACCTGGGTAGGTTTGTTTCCCCTTACCTGGGTAGGTTTGTTTCCCTTACCTGGGTAGGTTTGTTTCCCTTACCTGGGTAGGTTTGTTTTCCCCTTACCTGGGTAGGTTTGTTTTCCCCTTTCCTGGGTAGGTTTGTTTTCCCTACCTGGGTAGGTTTGTTTTCCCCTTACCTGGGTAGGTTTGTTTTCCCCTTACCTGGGTAGGTTTGTTATCCCCTACCTGGGGAGGTTTGTTTTCCCTTACCTGGGTAAGTTTGTCTTCCCCTTACCTGGGTAGGTTTGTTTCCCTTACCTGGGTAGGTTTGTTCTCCCCTTACCTGGGTAGGTTTGTTTCCCCTTACCTGGGTAGGTTTGTTTTCCCTTACCTGGGTCGGTTTGTTTTCCCCTTACCTGGTTAGGTTTGTTTTCCGTCCTGGGTAGATTTGTTTCCCCTTACCTGGGTAGGATTGCTTCCCTTACCTGGGTAGGATTGTTTTCCCCTTACCTGGGTAGGTTTGTTTTCCCCTTACCTGGGTAGGTTTGTTTCCCTAACCTGGGTAGGTTTGTTTTCCCTTACCTGGGTAGGTTTGTTTTCCCCTTACCTGGGTAGGTTTGTTTTCCCCTTACCTGGGTAGTTTTGTTTCCCCTTACCTGGGTAGGTTTGTTTTCCCCTACCTGGGTAGGTTTGGTTTCCCCTTACCTGGGTAGGTTTGTTTTCCCTTACCTGGGTAGGTTTTTTTTTAGATTAGATTAGATTACAGTGTGGAAACAGGCCCTTCGGCCCAACAAGTCCACACCAACCCGCCGAAGCGAAACCCACCCATACCCCTACATTTACACCTTACCTAACACTACGGGAAATTTAGTATGGCCAATTCACCTGACCCTACATATCTTTGGACTGTGGGAGGAAACCGGAGCACCCGGAGGAAACCCACGCAGACACGGGGAGAACGTGCAAACTCCACACAGTCAGTCGCCTGAGGCGGGAATTGAACCCGGGTCTCTGGCGCTGTGAGGCAGCAGTGCTAACCACTGTGCCACCGTGCCGCCCACAAATTAAATTCAAATTCCACAATCTGCCGTGGCAGGATTTGAATCTAGGTGCCCAGAACATTACCTGAATTTCTGGATTAACAGTCCAGCGATAATACCACTCGGCCATTACCTCCCCTTCAAACAAACCTCCCCTTTGTTTTCCCCTACCTGGGTAGGTTTGTTTCCCCTTACCTGGGTAGGTTTGTTTCCCTTACCTGGGTAGGTTTGTATTCCCCTTACCTGGGTAGGTTTGTTTTCGCCTTACCTGGGTAGGTTTGTTTCCCTTACCTGGGTAGGTTTGTTTTCCCCTTACCTGGGTAGGTTTGTTTTCCCCTACCTGGGTAGGTTTGTTTTCCCCTTACCTGGGTAGGTTTGTTTTCCCCTTACCTGGGTAGGTTTGTTTCCCTTACCTGGGTAGGTTTGTTTTCCCCTTACCTGGGTAGGTTTGTTTCCCCTTACCTCGGTAGGTTTGTTTTCCCCTACCTGGGTAGGTTTGTTGTCCCCTTACCTGGGTAGGTTTGTTTCCCATCCATGGGTCGGTTTGTTTTCCCCTTACCTGGTTAGGTTTGTTTTCCGTCCTGGGTAGATTTGTTTCCCCTTACCTGGATAGGTTTGTTTTCCCCTTACCTGGGTAGGTTTGTTTCCCCTTACCTGGGTAGGTTTGTTTCCCTTACCTGGGTCGGTTTGTTTTCCCCTACCTGTGTAGGTTTGTTTTCCCTTACCTGGGTAGGTTTGTTTTCCCCTTACCTGGGTAGGTTTGTTTCCCTTACCTGGGTAGGTTTGTTTTCCCCTTACCTGGGTAGGTTTGTTTCCCTTACCTGGGTAGGTTTGTTTTCCCCTTACCTGGGTAGGTTTGTTTTCCCCTTCCCTGGGTAGGTTTGTTTCCCCTTACCTGGGTAGGTTTGTTTTCCCCTTACCTGGGTAGGTTTGTTTCCCCTTACCTGGGTAGGTTTGTTTTCCCCTGACCTGGGTAGGTTTGTTTCCCCTTACCTGGGTAGGTTTGTTTCCCCTTACCTGGGTAGGTTTGTTTTCCCCTTACCTGGGTAGGTTTGTTTCCCCTTACCTGGGTAGGTTTGTTTCCCCTTACCTGGGTAGGTTTGTTTTCCCCTACCTGGGTAGGTTTGTTTTCCCCTTACCTGGGTTGGTTTGTTTCCCTTACCTGGGTCGGTTTGTTTTCCCCTTACCTGGCTAGGTTTGTTTTCCGTCCTGGGTAGATTTGTTTCCCCTTACCTGGATAGGTTTGTTTTCCCCTTACCTGGATAGGTTTGTTTCCCCTTACCTGGGTAGGTTTGTTTCCCTTACCTGGGTAGGTTTGTTTTCCCCTTACCTGGGAAGGTTTGTTTTCCCTACCTGGGTAGGTTTGTTTTCCCCTTACCTGGGTAGGTTTGTTTTCCCCTTTCCTGGGTAGGTTTGTTTTCCCTACCTGGGTAGGTTTGTTTTCCCCTTACCTGGGTAGGTTTGTTTCCCCCTACCTGGGTAGGTTTGTTTTCCCCTTACCTGGGTAGTTTTGTTTCCCTTACCTGGGTAGGTTTGTTTTCCCCTTACCTGGGTAGGTTTGTTTCCCCATACCTGGGTAGGTTTGTTTTCCCCTTTCCTGGGTAGGTTTGTTTTCCGTTACCTGGGTAGGTTTGTTTTCCCTTACCTGGGTAGGTTTGTTTACCTTACCTGGGTAGGTTTGTTTTCCCCTTACCTGGGTAGCTTTGTTTTCCCCTTACCTGGGTAGTTTTGTTTCCCTTACCTGGGTAGGTTTGTTTTCCCCTTACCTGGGTCGGTTTGTTTTACCCTTACCTGGGTAGGTTTGTTTTCCCCTTTCCTGGGTAGGTTTGTTTTCCCTTACCTGGGTAGGTTTGTTTTCCCCTTACCTGGGTAGGTTTGTTTTCCCCTACCTGGGTAGGTGTTTTTCCCCCTACCTGGGTAGGTTTGTTTTCCCCTTACCTGGGTAGGTTTGTTTCCCTTACCTGGGTAGGTTTGTTTTCCCCTACCTGGGTAGGTTTGTTTCCCCTTACCTTCGTAGGTTTGTTTTCCCTTACCTGGGTAGGTTTGTTTCCCCTTACCTGGGTAGGTTTGTTTCCCCTTACCTGGGTAGGTTTGTTTTCCCCTACCTGGGTAGGTTTGTTTTCCCCTTACCTGGGTAGGTTTGTTCCCTTACCTGGGTAGGTTTGTTTCCCTTACCAGGGTGGGTTTGTTTCCCCTTACCTGGGTAGGTTTGTTTCCCTTACCTGGGTAGGTTTGTTTCCCCTTACCTGAGTAGGTTTGTTTTCCCCTTACCTGGGTAGGTTTGTTTTCCCCTACCTGGGTAGGTTTGTTTCCCCCTTACCTGGGTAGGTTTGTTTCCCTTACTGGGGTAGGTTTGTGTCCCCTTACCTGGGTAGGTTTGTTTTCCCGTTACCTGGGTAGGTTTGTTTCCCCTTACCTGGATAGGTTTGTTTTCCCCCTACCTGGGTAGGTTTGTTTCACTTACTGGGGTAGGTTTGTTTCCCCTTACCTGGGTAGGTTTGATTTCCCCTACCTGGGTAGGTTTGTTTTCCTTACCTGGGTAGGTTTGTTTTCCGCTTACCTGGGTAGCTTTGTTTTCCCCTACCTGGGTAGGTTTGTTTTCCCTTACCTGGGTAGGTTTGTTTGCCCCTTACCTGGGTAGGTTGGTTTTCCCCTTACCTGGGTAGGTTTGTTTTCCCCTACTGGGTAGGTTTGTTTTCCCTTACCTGGGTAGGTTTGTTGCCCCTTACCTGGGTAGGTTTGTTTCCCCTTACCTGGGTAGGTTTGTTTTCCCCTACCTGGGTAGGTTTGTTTTCCCCTTACATGGGTAGGTTTGTTTTCCCTTACCTGGGTAGGTTTGTTTTCCCCTACCTGGGTAGGTTTGTTTCCCCTTACCTGGGTAGGTTTGTTTCCCTTACCTGGGTAGGTTTGTTTTCCCCTTCCCTGGGTAGGTTTGTTTTCCCCTTACCTGGGTAGGTTTGTTTCCCTTACCTGGGTAGGTTTGTTTTCCCCTTACCTGGGTAGGTTTGTTTTCCCCTACCTGGGTAGGTTTGTTTTCCCTTACCTGGGTAGGTTTGTTTTCCCCTTACCTGGGTAGGTTTGTTTCCCTTACCTGGGTAGGTTTGTTTTCCCCGACCTGGGTAGGTTTGTTTTCCCCTTACCTGGGTAGGTTTGTTTCCCTTACCTGGGTAGGTTTGTTTTCCCCTTACCTGGGTAGGTTTGTTTCCCCTACCTGGGTAGGTTTGTTTTCCCTTACCTGGGTAGGTTTGTTTTCCCCTTACCTGGGTAGGTTTGTTTCCCTTACCTGGGTAGGTATGTTTTCCCCGACCTGGGTAGGTTTGTTTTCCCCTTACCTGGGTAGGTTTGTTTCCCTTACCTGGGTCGGTTTGTTTTCCCCTTACCTGGTTAGGTTTGTTTTCCGTCCTGGGTAGATTTGTTTCCCCTTACCTGGATAGGTTTGTTTTCCCCTTACCTGGGTAGGTTTGTTTCCCCTTACCTGGGTAGGTTTGTTTCCCTTACCTGGGTAGGTTTGTTTACCTTACCTGGAAGGTTTGTTTTCCCTACCTGGGTAGGTTTGTTTTCCCCTTATCTGGGTAGGTTTGTTTTCCCCTTACCTGGGTAGGTTTGTTTACCTTACCTGGAAGGTTTGTTTTCCCTACCTGGGTAGGTTTGTTTTCCCCTTACCTGGGTAGGTTTGTTTTCCCCTTACCTGGGTAGGTTTGTTTTCCCCTACCTGGGTAGGTTTGTTTTCCCTTACCTGGGTAGGTTTGTTTTCCCCTTACCTGGGTAGGTTTGTTTCCCTTACCTGGGTAGGTTTGTTTTCCCCGACCTGGGTAGGTTTGTTTTCCCCTTACCTGGGTAGGTTTGTTTCCCTTACCTGGGTAGGTTTGTTTTACCCTTACCTGGGTAGGTTTGTTTTCCACCTTACCTGGGTAGGTTTGTTTCCCTTACCTGGGTAGGTTTGTTTTCCCCTTACCTGGGTAGGTTTGTTTTCCCCTACCTGGGTAGGTTTGTTTTCCCTTACCTGGGTAGGTTTGTTTTCCCCTTACCTGGGTAGGTTTGTTTCCCTTACCTGGGTAGGTATGTTTTCCCCGACCTGGGTAGGTTTGTTTTCCCCTTACCTGGGTAGGTTTGTTTCCCTTACCTGGGTCGGTTTGTTTTCCCCTTACCTGGTTAGGTTTGTTTTCCGTCCTGGGTAGATTTGTTTCCCCTTACCTGGATAGGTTTGTTTTCCGCTTACCTGGGTAGGTTTGTTTCCCCTTACCTGGGTAGGTTTGTTTCCCTTACCTGGGTAGGTTTGTTTACCTTACCTGGAAGGTTTGTTTTCCCTACCTGGGTAGGTTTGTTTTCCCCTTATCTGGGTAGGTTTGTTTTCCCCTTACCTGGGTAGGTTTGTTTCCCTTACCTGGGTAGGTTTGTTTACCTTACCTGGAAGGTTTGTTTTCCCTACCTGGGTAGGTTTGTTTTCCCCTTACCTGGGTAGGTTTGTTTCCCCCTACCTGGGTCGGTTTGTTTTCCCCTTACCTGGTTAGGTTTGTTTTCCGTCCTGGGTAGATTTGTTTCCCCTTACCTGGATAGGTTTCTTTTCTCCTTACCTGGATAGGTTTGTTTCCCCTTACCTGGGTAGGTTTGTTTCCCTTACCTGGGTAGGTTTGTTTACCTTAGCTGGGTAGGTTTGTTTTCCCCTTACCTGGGAAGGTTTGTTTTCCCTACCTGGGTAGGTTTGTTTTCCCCTTACCTGGGTAGGTTTGTTTTCCCCTTTCCTGGGTAGGTTTGTTTTCCCTACCTGGGTAGGTTTGTTTTCCCCTTACCTGGGTAGGTTTGTTTCCCCCTACCTGGGTAGGTTTGTTTTCCCCTTACCTGGGTAGTTTTGTTTCCCTTACCTGGGTAGGTTTGTTTTCCCCTTACCTGGGTAGGTTTGTTTCCCCCTTACCTGGGTAGGTTTGTTTTCCCTTACCTGGGTAGGTTTGTTTTCCCCTTACCTGGGTAGGTTTGTTTTCCCCTTACCTGGGTAGGTTTGTTTCCCTTACCTGGGTCGGTTTGTTTTCCCCTTACCTGGTTAGGTTTGTTTTCCGTCATGGGTAGATTTGTTTCCCCTTACCTGGATAGGTTTGTTTTCCCCTTACCTGGATAGGTTTGTTTCCCCTTACCTGGGTAGGTTTGTTTCCCTTACCTGGGTAGGTTTGTTTTCCCCTTACCTGGGAAGGTTTGTTTTCCCTACCTGGGTAGGTTTGTTTTCCTCTTACCTGGGTAGGTTTGTTTTCCCCTTTCCTGGGTAGGTTTGTTTTCCCGACCTGGGTAGGTTTGTTTTCCCCTTACCTGGGTAGGTTTGTTTCCCCCTACCTGGGTAGGTTTGTTTTCCCCTTACCTGGGTAGTTTTGTTTCCCTTACCTGGGTAGGTTTGTTTTCCCCTTACCTGGGTAGGTTTGTTTCCCCATACCTGGGTAGGTTTGTTTTCCCCTTTCCTGATTAGGTTTGTTTTCCGTTACCTGGGTAGGTTTGTTTTCCCTTACCTGGGTAGGTTTGTTTACCTTACCTGGGTAGGTTTGTTTTCCCCTTACCTGGGTAGGTTTGTTTTCCCCTTACCTGGGTAGTTTTGTTTCCCTTACCTGGGTAGGTTTGTTTTCCCCTTACCTGGGTCGGTTTGTTTTACCCTTACCTGGGTAGGTTTGTTTTCCCCTTTCCTGGGTAGGTTTGTTTTCCCTTACCTGGGTAGGTTTGTTTTCCCCTTACCTGGGTAGGTTTGTTTTCCCCTACCTGGGTAGGTTTTTTTCCCCCTACCTGGGTAGGTTTGTTTTCCCCTTACCTGGGTAGGTTTGTTTCCCTTACCGGGGTAGGTTTGTTTTCCCCTACCTGGGTAGGTTTGTTTCCCCTTACCTTCGTAGGTTTGTTTTCCCTTACCTGGGTAGGTTTGTTTCCCCTTACCTGGGTAGGTTTGTTTCCCCTTACCTGGGTAAGTTTGTTTCCCCTTACCTGGGTAGGTTTGTTTCCCTTACCTGGGTAGGTTTGTTTCCCCTTACCTGGGTAGGTTTGTTTTCCCCTACCTGGGTAGGTTTGTTTTCCCCTACCTGGGTAGGTTTGTTTCCCTTACCTGGGTAGGTTTGTTTCCCTTACCTGGGTAGGTTTGTTTTCCCCTTACCTGGGTAAGTTTGTTTCCCCTTACCTGGGTAGGTTTGTTTCCCTTACCTGGGTAGGTTTGTTTCCCCTTACCTGGGTAGGTTTGTTTTCCCCTACCTGGGTAGGTTTGTTTTCCCTTACCTGGGTAGGTTTGTTTCCCCTTACCTGGGTAGGTTTGTTTTCCCCTACCTGGGTAGGTTTGTTTTCCCCTTACCTGGGTAGGTTTGTTCCCTTACCTGGGTAGGTTTGTTTCCCTTACCAGGGTGGGTTTGTTTCCCCTTACCTGGGTAGGTTTGTTTCCCTTACCTGGGTAGGTTTGTTTCCCCTTACCTGAGTAGGTTTGTTTTCCCCTTACCTGGGTAGGTTTGTTTTCCCCTTACCTGGGTAGGTTTGTTTCCCCCTTACCTGGGTAGGTTTGTTTCACCTTACCTGGGTAGGTTTGTTTTCCCCCTACCTGGGTTTGTTTGTTTCCCTTACTGGGGTAGGTTTGTTTTACCTTACCTGGGTAGGTTTGTTTTCCCGTTACCTGGGTAGGTTTGTTTCCCCTTACCTGGGTAGGTTTGTTTTCCCCTACCTGGGTAGGTTTGTTTTCCTTACCTGGGTAGGTTTGTTTTCCGCTTACCTGGGTAGGTTTGTTTTCCCCTACCTGGGTAGGTTTGTTTTCCCTTACCTGGGTAGGTTTGTTTTCCCCTTACCTGGGTAGGTTGGTTTTCCCCTTACCTGGGTAGGTTTGTTTTCCCCTACCTGGGTAGGTTTGTTTTCCCTTACCTGGGTAGGTTTGTTTTCCCCTTACCTGGGTAGGTTGGTTTTCCCCTTACCTGGGTAGGTTTGTTTTCCCCTTACCTGGTTAGGTTTGTTTTCCCCTTATCTGGGTAGGTTTGTTTCCCCTTACCTGGGTAGGTTTATTTCCCTTACCTGGGTAGGTTTGTTTACCTTTCCTGGGTAGATTTGTTTTCCCTTACCTGGGTAGGTTTGTTTTCCCTTACCTGGGTAGGTTTGTTTTCCCTTACCATGGTAGATTTGTTTCCCTTACCTGGGTAGGTTTGTTTCCCCTTACCTGGGTAGGTTTGTTTCCCTTACCTGGGTAGGTTTGTTTCCCTTACCTGGGTAGGTTTGTTTTCCCCTTACCTGGGTAGGTGTGTTTTCCCCTTTCCTGGGTAGGTTTGTTTTCCCTACCTGGGTAGGTTTGTTTTCCCCTTACCTGGGTAGGTTTGTTTTCCCCTTACCTGGGTAGGTTTGTTATCCCCTACCTGGGGAGGTTTGTTTTCCCTTACCTGGGTAAGTTTGTCTTCCCCTTACCTGGGTAGGTTTGTTTCCCTTACCTGGGTAGGTATGTTTTCCCCGACCTGGGTAGGTTTGTTTCCCCTTACCTGGGTAGGTTTGTTTTCCCTTACCTGGGTCGGTTTGTTTTCCCCTTACCTGGTTAGGTTTGTTTTCCGTCCTGGGTAGATTTGTTTCCCCTTACCTGGGTAGGATTGCTTCCCTTACCTGGGTAGGATTGTTTTCCCCTTACCTGGGTAGGTTTGTTTTCCCCTTACCTGGGTAGGTTTGTTTCCCTAACCTGGGTAGGTTTGTTTTCCCTTACCTGGGTAGGTTTGTTTTCCCCTTACCTGGGTAGGTTTGTTTTCCCCTTACCTGGGTAGTTTTGTTTCCCCTTACCTGGGTAGGTTTGTTTTCCCCTACCTGGGTAGGTTTGGTTTCCCCTTACCTGGGTAGGTTTGTTTTCCCTTACCTGGGTAGGTTTTTTTTTAGATTAGATTAGATTACAGTGTGGAAACAGGCCCTTCGGCCCAACAAGTCCACACCGACCCGCCGAAGCGAAACCCACCCATACCCCTACATTTACACCTTACCTAACACTACGGGAAATTTAGTATGGCCAATTCACCTGACCCTGCATATCTTTGGACTGTGGGAGGAAACCGGAGCACCCGGAGGAAACCCACGCAGACACGGGGAGAACGTGCAAACTCCACACAGTCAGTCGCCTGAGGCGGGAATTGAACCCGGGTCTCTGGCGCTGTGAGGCAGCAGTGCTAACCACTGTGCCACCGTGCCGCCCACAAATTAAATTCAAATTCCACAATCTGCCGTGGCAGGATTTGAATCTAGGTGCCCAGAACATTACCTGAATTTCTGGATTAACAGTCCAGCGATAATACCACTCGGCCATTACCTCCCCTTCAAACAAACCTCCCCTTTGTTTTCCCCTACCTGGGTAGGTTTGTTTCCCCTTACCTGGGTAGGTTTGTTTCCCTTACCTGGGTAGGTTTGTATTCCCCTTACCTGGGTAGGTTTGTTTTCGCCTTACCTGGGTAGGTTTGTTTCCCTTACCTGGGTAGGTTTGTTTTCCCCTTACCTGGGTAGGTTTGTTTTCCCCTACCTGGGTAGGTTTGTTTTCCCCTTACCTGGGTAGGTTTGTTTTCCCCTTACCTGGGTAGGTTTGTTTCCCTTACCTGGGTAGGTTTGTTTTCCCCTTACCTGGGTAGGTTTGTTTCCCCTTACCTCGGTAGGTTTGTTTTCCCCTACCTGGGTAGGTTTGTTTTCCCCTTACCTGGGTAGGTTTGTTTCCCATCCATGGGTCGGTTTGTTTTCCCCTTACCTGGTTAGGTTTGTTTTCCGTCCTGGGTAGATTTGTTTCCCCTTACCTGGATAGGTTTGTTTTCCCCTTACCTGGGTAGGTTTGTTTCCCCTTACCTGGGTAGGTTTGTTTTCCCCTTACCTGGATAGGTTTGTTTCCCCTTACCTGGATAGGTTTGTTTCCCCTTACCTGGGTAGGTTTGTTTCCCTTACCTGGGTAGGTTTGTTTTCCCCTTACCTGGGAAGGTTTGTTTTCCCTACCTGGGTAGGTTTGTTTTCCGTTACCTGGGTAGGTTTGTTTTCCCTTACCTGGGTAGGTTTGTTTACCTTACCTGGGTAGGTTTGTTTTCCCCTTACCTGGGTAGGTTTGTTTTCCCCTTACCTGGGTAGTTTTGTTTCCCTTACCTGGGTAGGTTTGTTTTCCCCTTACCTGGGAAGGTTTGTTTTCCCTACCTGGGTAGGTTTGTTTTCCCCTTACCTGGGTAGGTTTGTTTTCCACTACCTGGGTAGGTTTGTTTTCCCCTTACCTGGGTAGGTTTGTTTTCCCCTTACCTGGGTAGGTTTGTTTTCCCCTTACCTGGGTAGTTTTGTTTCCCTTACCTGGGTAGGTTTGTTTTCCCCTTACCTGGGTCGGTTTGTTTTACCCTTACCTGGGTAGGTTTGTTTTCCCCTTTCCTGGGTAGGTTTGTTTTCCCTTACCTGGGTAGGTTTGTTTTCCCCTTACCTGGGTAGGTTTGTTTTCCCCTACCTGGGTAGGTTTTTTTCCCCCTACCTGGGTAGGTTTGTTTTCCCCTTACCTGGGTAGGTTTGTTTCCCTTACCGGGGTAGGTTTGTTTTCCCCTACCTGGGTAGGTTTGTTTCCCCTTACCTTCGTAGGTTTGTTTTCCCTTACCTGGGTAGGTTTGTTTCCCCTTACCTGGGTAGGTTTGTTTCCCCTTACCTGGGTAAGTTTGTTTCCCCTTACCTGGGTAGGTTTGTTTCCCTTACCTGGGTAGGTTTGTTTCCCCTTACCTGGGTAGGTTTGTTTTCCCCTACCTGGGTAGGTTTGTTTTCCCCTACCTGGGTAGGTTTGTTTCCCTTACCTGGGTAGGTTTGTTTCCCTTACCTGGGTAGGTTTGTTTTCCCCTTACCTGGGTAAGTTTGTTTCCCCTTACCTGGGTAGGTTTGTTTCCCTTACCTGGGTAGGTTTGTTTCCCCTTACCTGGGTAGGTTTGTTTTCCCCTACCTGGGTAGGTTTGTTTTCCCTTACCTGGGTAGGTTTGTTTCCCCTTACCTGGGTAGGTTTGTTTTCCCCTACCTGGGTAGGTTTGTTTTCCCCTTACCTGGGTAGGTTTGTTCCCTTACCTGGGTAGGTTTGTTTCCCTTACCAGGGTGGGTTTGTTTCCCCTTACCTGGGTAGGTTTGTTTCCCTTACCTGGGTAGGTTTGTTTCCCCTTACCTGAGTAGGTTTGTTTTCCCCTTACCTGGGTAGGTTTGTTTTCCCCTTACCTGGGTAGGTTTGTTTCCCCCTTACCTGGGTAGGTTTGTTTCACCTTACCTGGGTAGGTTTGTTTTCCCCCTACCTGGGTTTGTTTGTTTCCCTTACTGGGGTAGGTTTGTTTTACCTTACCTGGGTAGGTTTGTTTTCCCGTTACCTGGGTAGGTTTGTTTCCCCTTACCTGGGTAGGTTTGTTTTCCCCTACCTGGGTAGGTTTAGAACATAGAACATAGAACATAGAAGAATACAGCGCAGTACAGGCCCTTGGGCCCTCGATGTTGCGCCGATCCAAGCCCACCTAAACTACACTAACCCACTATCCTCCATATACCTATCCAATGCCCTCTTAAATGCCCATAAAGAGGGAGAGTCCACCACTGTTACTGGCAGGGCATTCCATGAACTAACGACTCGCTGAGTGAAGAACCTACCCCTAACATCAGTCCTATATCTACCCCCCCTTAATTTAAAGCTATGCCCCCTTGTAATACCCGACTCAATACGCGGGAAAAGGTTCATACTGTCGACCCTATCTAACCCCCTAATCATCTTGTACACCTCAATCAAGTCACCCCTAAACCTTCTTTTCTCTAGTGAAAACAGCCCCAAGTGCCTCAGTCTTTCCTCATACGATTTTCCTTTCATACCAGGCAACATCCTGGTAAACCTCCTCTGCACCCGTTCCAATGCCTCCACATCCTTCCTATAGTATGGCGACCAAAACTGCACACAATATTCCAGATGCGGCCGTACCAGAGTCTTATACAACTGCATCATGACCTCAGGACTCCGGAACTCAATTCCTCTACCAATAAAAGCCAGTACGCCATATGCCTTCCTCACCGCACTATTTACCTGGGTGGCAACTTTCAGAGATCTGTGTACATGGACACCAAGATCCCTCTGCTCATCCACACTACCAAGTATCCGACCATTAGCCCAGTACCCCATCTTTTTGTTATTCTTCCCAAAGTGAATCACCTCGCACTTAGCTACATTGAATTCCATCTGCCACCTTTCTGCCCAGCTCTGCAGCTTCTCTATATCCTGCTGTAACCTGCCACATGCTTCCTCACTGTCAACAACTCCTCCGACTTTCGTGTCATCCGCAAACTTGCTCACCCAACCTTCTAACCCCTCTTCCAGGTCATTTATAAAAATGACAAACAGCAATGGTCCCAAAACAGATCCTTGCGGAACACCGCTAGTGACGGCACTCCATGAAGAAACTTTGCCATCAACTACTACCCTCTGTCTTCTTCCATCCAGCCAATTCCTAATCCAAACCTCCAACTCACCCTCAATGCCATATCTCCGTATTTTCTGCAGTAGCCTACCATGGGGAACCTTATCGAACGCCTTACTAAAATCCATATATACCACATCTACCGCTTTCCCCTCATCAACCTCCTTCGTCACCTTTTCAAAGAATTCAATAAGGTTTGTGAGGCACGACTTGCCCTTCACAAAACCATGCTGACTATCCTTGATCACATTATTCCTATCTAGATGTGCATAAATCCTATCCCTTACAATTCTCTCTAAGACTTTGCCCACAACAGAAGTGAGACTCACCGGCCTATAGTTACTAGGGCTATCCCTACTCCCCTTTTTGAACAAGGGAACCACATTTGCTATCCTCCAGTCTTCTGGGACTACTCCTGTAGACAAAGAGGACATAAAAATCAAGGCCAATGGCTCTGCAATCTCCTCCCTTGCTTCCCAGAGAATCCTAGGATAAATGCCATCAGGCCCAGGGGACTTATCTATTTTCACCTTTTCCAGGATTTCCAACACCTCTTGTCTACATACCTCAAAGCCATCCATTCTACTTATTTGTGCCTCAGTATTCTCATCGACAACAATGCCCTGTTCCTGAGTGAATACTGAAGAAAAGTATTCATTCAGTGTCTCCCCAATCTCTTCCGCCTCCACACGCAACTTCCCCCTACTATCCTTGACTGGACCTATTCCTACCCTAGTCATTCTTTTATTCCTAACATACCTATAGAAAGCCTTAGGGTTTTCCCTAATCCTATCTACTAAGGACCTTTCGTGTCCCCTCCTTGCTGCTTTTAGCTCTCTCTTCAGGTCCTTCCTGGCTACCCTATAACTCTCAATCGCCCCAATTGAACCTTCACGTCTCATCTTGAGATAGGCCGCCCTCTTCCATTTAACAAGGGATTCCAATTCCTTATTAAACCACGGCTCCCTCGCACGACCCTTTCCTACCTGCCTGACAGGTACATAATTATCAAGGACACTCAATAGTTGCCCCTTGAACAAGTTCCACATATCATTTACACTCTTGCCTTGGAGTCTACTTTTCCAAGCCACACATCCTAAGTCATGCCTCACCGCATCATAATTTCCCTTACCCCAGCTATAATTCTTGCCCTGTAGTACACACTTATCCCTCTCCATCACGAGTGTAAAAATCACCGAATTATGGTCACTATCCCCAAAGTGCTCACCTACCTCTAATTCTAACACCTGGCCTGGTTCGTTACCCAGAACCAAATCCAGTATGGCCTCACCTCTTGTTGGCCTGTCTACATATTGTGTCAGGAAACTCTCCTGCACACATTGAACAAACACTGACCCATCTAACGAACTTGAGCTATAGCTTTCCCAATCAATATCAGGAAAGTTAAAGTCCCCCATAACAACCACCCTATTACTGTCACTCGTCTCCTGAATCACCTTCCCAATCCTTTCTTCAATGATTCTAGGACTATTAGGAGGCCTGTAACAGACTCCCAACAGGGTGACCTCACCTTTCCTATTCCTAACCTCAGCCCAAACTACCTCAGATGGCAAGTCCTCATCCATCGTCCTTTCCACCGCTGTAATACTGTCTTTGACAAGCAATGCCACACCTCCCCCTCTTTTACCCCCACCTCTGACCATACTAAAACATTTAAATCCCGGTTTAAATCCCAGGTTTGTTTTCCTTACCTGGGTAGGTTTGTTTTCCGCTTACCTGGGTAGGTTTGTTTTCCCCTACCTGGGTAGGTTTGTTTTCCCTTACCTGGGTAGGTTTGTTTTCCCCTTACCTGGGTAGGTTGGTTTTCCCCTTACCTGGGTAGGTTTGTTTTCCCCTACCTGGGTAGGTTTGTTTTCCCTTACCTGGGTAGGTTTGTTTTCCCCTTACCTGGGTAGGTTGGTTTTCCCCTTACCTGGGTAGGTTTGTTTTCCCCTTACCTGGTTAGGTTTGTTTTCCCCTTATCTGGGTAGGTTTGTTTCCCCTTACCTGGGTAGGTTTATTTCCCTTACCTGGGTAGGTTTGTTTACCTTTCCTGGGTAGATTTGTTTTCCCTTACCTGGGTAGGTTTGTTTTCCCTTACCTGGGTAGGTTTGTTTTCCCTTACCATGGTAGATTTGTTTCCCTTACCTGGGTAGGTTTGTTTCCCCTTACCTGGGTAGGTTTGTTTCCCTTACCTGGGTAGGTTTGTTTCCCTTACCTGGGTAGGTTTGTTTTCCCCTTACCTGGGTAGGTGTGTTTTCCCCTTTCCTGGGTAGGTTTGTTTTCCCTACCTGGGTAGGTTTGTTTTCCCCTTACCTGGGTAGGTTTGTTTTCCCCTTACCTGGGTAGGTTTGTTATCCCCTACCTGGGGAGGTTTGTTTTCCCTTACCTGGGTAAGTTTGTCTTCCCCTTACCTGGGTAGGTTTGTTTCCCTTACCTGGGTAGGTATGTTTTCCCCGACCTGGGTAGGTTTGTTTCCCCTTACCTGGGTAGGTTTGTTTTCCCTTACCTGGGTCGGTTTGTTTTCCCCTTACCTGGTTAGGTTTGTTTTCCGTCCTGGGTAGATTTGTTTCCCCTTACCTGGGTAGGATTGCTTCCCTTACCTGGGTAGGATTGTTTTCCCCTTACCTGGGTAGGTTTGTTTTCCCCTTACCTGGGTAGGTTTGTTTCCCTAACCTGGGTAGGTTTGTTTTCCCTTACCTGGGTAGGTTTGTTTTCCCCTTACCTGGGTAGGTTTGTTTTCCCCTTACCTGGGTAGTTTTGTTTCCCCTTACCTGGGTAGGTTTGTTTTCCCCTACCTGGGTAGGTTTGGTTTCCCCTTACCTGGGTAGGTTTGTTTTCCCTTACCTGGGTAGGTTTTTTTTTAGATTAGATTAGATTACAGTGTGGAAACAGGCCCTTCGGCCCAACAAGTCCACACCGACCCGCCGAAGCGAAACCCACCCATACCCCTACATTTACACCTTACCTAACACTACGGGAAATTTAGTATGGCCAATTCACCTGACCCTGCATATCTTTGGACTGTGGGAGGAAACCGGAGCACCCGGAGGAAACCCACGCAGACACGGGGAGAACGTGCAAACTCCACACAGTCAGTCGCCTGAGGCGGGAATTGAACCCGGGTCTCTGGCGCTGTGAGGCAGCAGTGCTAACCACTGTGCCACCGTGCCGCCCACAAATTAAATTCAAATTCCACAATCTGCCGTGGCAGGATTTGAATCTAGGTGCCCAGAACATTACCTGAATTTCTGGATTAACAGTCCAGCGATAATACCACTCGGCCATTACCTCCCCTTCAAACAAACCTCCCCTTTGTTTTCCCCTACCTGGGTAGGTTTGTTTCCCCTTACCTGGGTAGGTTTGTTTCCCTTACCTGGGTAGGTTTGTATTCCCCTTACCTGGGTAGGTTTGTTTTCGCCTTACCTGGGTAGGTTTGTTTCCCTTACCTGGGTAGGTTTGTTTTCCCCTTACCTGGGTAGGTTTGTTTTCCCCTACCTGGGTAGGTTTGTTTTCCCCTTACCTGGGTAGGTTTGTTTTCCCCTTACCTGGGTAGGTTTGTTTCCCTTACCTGGGTAGGTTTGTTTTCCCCTTACCTGGGTAGGTTTGTTTCCCCTTACCTCGGTAGGTTTGTTTTCCCCTACCTGGGTAGGTTTGTTTTCCCCTTACCTGGGTAGGTTTGTTTCCCATCCATGGGTCGGTTTGTTTTCCCCTTACCTGGTTAGGTTTGTTTTCCGTCCTGGGTAGATTTGTTTCCCCTTACCTGGATAGGTTTGTTTTCCCCTTACCTGGGTAGGTTTGTTTCCCTTACCTGGGTAGGTTTGTTTTCCCCTTACCTGGGTAGGTTTGTTTCCCCTTACCTCGGTAGGTTTGTTTTCCCCTACCTGGGTAGGTTTGTTTTCCCCTTACCTGGGTAGGTTTGTTTCCCATCCATGGGTCGGTTTGTTTTCCCCTTACCTGGTTAGGTTTGTTTTCCGTCCTGGGTAGATTTGTTTCCCCTTACCTGGATAGGTTTGTTTTCCCCTTACCTGGGTAGGTTTGTTTCCCCTTACCTGGGTAGGTTTGTTTTCCCCTTACCTGGATAGGTTTGTTTCCCCTTACCTGGATAGGTTTGTTTCCCCTTACCTGGGAAGGTTTGTTTTCCCTACCTGGGTAGGTTTGTTTTCCGTTACCTGGGTAGGTTTGTTTTCCCTTACCTGGGTAGGTTTGTTTACCTTACCTGGGTAGGTTTGTTTTCCCCTTACCTGGGTAGGTTTGTTTTCCCCTTACCTGGGTAGTTTTGTTTCCCTTACCTGGGTAGGTTTGTTTTCCCCTTACCTGGGTAGGTTTGTTTTCCCCTTACCTGGGAAGGTTTGTTTTCCCTACCTGGGTAGGTTTGTTTTCCCCTTACCTGGGTAGGTTTGTTTTCCACTACCTGGGTAGGTTTGTTTTCCCCTTACCTGGGTAGGTTTGTTTTCCCCTTACCTGGGTAGGTTTGTTTTCCCCTTACCTGGGTAGTTTTGTTTCCCTTACCTGGGTAGGTTTGTTTTCCCCTTACCTGGGTCGGTTTGTTTTACCCTTACCTGGGTAGGTTTGTTTTCCCCTTTCCTGGGTAGGTTTGTTTTCCCTTACCTGGGTAGGTTTGTTTTCCCCTTACCTGGGTAGGTTTGTTTTCCCCTACCTGGGTAGGTTTTTTTCCCCCTACCTGGGTAGGTTTGTTTTCCCCTTACCTGGGTAGGTTTGTTTCCCTTACCGGGGTAGGTTTGTTTTCCCCTACCTGGGTAGGTTTGTTTCCCCTTACCTTCGTAGGTTTGTTTTCCCTTACCTGGGTAGGTTTGTTTCCCCTTACCTGGGTAGGTTTGTTTCCCCTTACCTGGGTAAGTTTGTTTCCCCTTACCTGGGTAGGTTTGTTTCCCTTACCTGGGTAGGTTTGTTTCCCCTTACCTGGGTAGGTTTGTTTTCCCCTACCTGGGTAGGTTTGTTTTCCCCTACCTGGGTAGGTTTGTTTCCCTTACCTGGGTAGGTTTGTTTCCCTTACCTGGGTAGGTTTGTTTTCCCCTTACCTGGGTAAGTTTGTTTCCCCTTACCTGGGTAGGTTTGTTTCCCTTACCTGGGTAGGTTTGTTTCCCCTTACCTGGGTAGGTTTGTTTTCCCCTACCTGGGTAGGTTTGTTTTCCCTTACCTGGGTAGGTTTGTTTCCCCTTACCTGGGTAGGTTTGTTTTCCCCTACCTGGGTAGGTTTGTTTTCCCCTTACCTGGGTAGGTTTGTTCCCTTACCTGGGTAGGTTTGTTTCCCTTACCAGGGTGGGTTTGTTTCCCCTTACCTGGGTAGGTTTGTTTCCCTTACCTGGGTAGGTTTGTTTCCCCTTACCTGAGTAGGTTTGTTTTCCCCTTACCTGGGTAGGTTTGTTTTCCCCTTACCTGGGTAGGTTTGTTTCCCCCTTACCTGGGTAGGTTTGTTTCACCTTACCTGGGTAGGTTTGTTTTCCCCCTACCTGGGTTTGTTTGTTTCCCTTACTGGGGTAGGTTTGTTTTACCTTACCTGGGTAGGTTTGTTTTCCCGTTACCTGGGTAGGTTTGTTTCCCCTTACCTGGGTAGGTTTGTTTTCCCCTACCTGGGTAGGTTTGTTTTCCTTACCTGGGTAGGTTTGTTTTCCGCTTACCTGGGTAGGTTTGTTTTCCCCTACCTGGGTAGGTTTGTTTTCCCTTACCTGGGTAGGTTTGTTTTCCCCTTACCTGGGTAGGTTGGTTTTCCCCTTACCTGGGTAGGTTTGTTTTCCCCTACCTGGGTAGGTTTGTTTTCCCTTACCTGGGTAGGTTTGTTTTCCCCTTACCTGGGTAGGTTGGTTTTCCCCTTACCTGGGTAGGTTTGTTTTCCCCTTACCTGGTTAGGTTTGTTTTCCCCTTATCTGGGTAGGTTTGTTTCCCCTTACCTGGGTAGGTTTATTTCCCTTACCTGGGTAGGTTTGTTTACCTTTCCTGGGTAGATTTGTTTTCCCTTACCTGGGTAGGTTTGTTTTCCCTTACCTGGGTAGGTTTGTTTTCCCTTACCATGGTAGATTTGTTTCCCTTACCTGGGTAGGTTTGTTTCCCCTTACCTGGGTAGGTTTGTTTCCCTTACCTGGGTAGGTTTGTTTCCCTTACCTGGGTAGGTTTGTTTTCCCCTTACCTGGGTAGGTGTGTTTTCCCCTTTCCTGGGTAGGTTTGTTTTCCCTACCTGGGTAGGTTTGTTTTCCCCTTACCTGGGTAGGTTTGTTTTCCCCTTACCTGGGTAGGTTTGTTATCCCCTACCTGGGGAGGTTTGTTTTCCCTTACCTGGGTAAGTTTGTCTTCCCCTTACCTGGGTAGGTTTGTTTCCCTTACCTGGGTAGGTATGTTTTCCCCGACCTGGGTAGGTTTGTTTCCCCTTACCTGGGTAGGTTTGTTTTCCCTTACCTGGGTCGGTTTGTTTTCCCCTTACCTGGTTAGGTTTGTTTTCCGTCCTGGGTAGATTTGTTTCCCCTTACCTGGGTAGGATTGCTTCCCTTACCTGGGTAGGATTGTTTTCCCCTTACCTGGGTAGGTTTGTTTTCCCCTTACCTGGGTAGGTTTGTTTCCCTAACCTGGGTAGGTTTGTTTTCCCTTACCTGGGTAGGTTTGTTTTCCCCTTACCTGGGTAGGTTTGTTTTCCCCTTACCTGGGTAGTTTTGTTTCCCCTTACCTGGGTAGGTTTGTTTTCCCCTACCTGGGTAGGTTTGGTTTCCCCTTACCTGGGTAGGTTTGTTTTCCCTTACCTGGGTAGGTTTTTTTTTAGATTAGATTAGATTACAGTGTGGAAACAGGCCCTTCGGCCCAACAAGTCCACACCGACCCGCCGAAGCGAAACCCACCCATACCCCTACATTTACACCTTACCTAACACTACGGGAAATTTAGTATGGCCAATTCACCTGACCCTGCATATCTTTGGACTGTGGGAGGAAACCGGAGCACCCGGAGGAAACCCACGCAGACACGGGGAGAACGTGCAAACTCCACACAGTCAGTCGCCTGAGGCGGGAATTGAACCCGGGTCTCTGGCGCTGTGAGGCAGCAGTGCTAACCACTGTGCCACCGTGCCGCCCACAAATTAAATTCAAATTCCACAATCTGCCGTGGCAGGATTTGAATCTAGGTGCCCAGAACATTACCTGAATTTCTGGATTAACAGTCCAGCGATAATACCACTCGGCCATTACCTCCCCTTCAAACAAACCTCCCCTTTGTTTTCCCCTACCTGGGTAGGTTTGTTTCCCCTTACCTGGGTAGGTTTGTTTCCCTTACCTGGGTAGGTTTGTATTCCCCTTACCTGGGTAGGTTTGTTTTCGCCTTACCTGGGTAGGTTTGTTTCCCTTACCTGGGTAGGTTTGTTTTCCCCTTACCTGGGTAGGTTTGTTTTCCCCTACCTGGGTAGGTTTGTTTTCCCCTTACCTGGGTAGGTTTGTTTTCCCCTTACCTGGGTAGGTTTGTTTCCCTTACCTGGGTAGGTTTGTTTTCCCCTTACCTGGGTAGGTTTGTTTCCCCTTACCTCGGTAGGTTTGTTTTCCCCTACCTGGGTAGGTTTGTTTTCCCCTTACCTGGGTAGGTTTGTTTCCCATCCATGGGTCGGTTTGTTTTCCCCTTACCTGGTTAGGTTTGTTTTCCGTCCTGGGTAGATTTGTTTCCCCTTACCTGGATAGGTTTGTTTTCCCCTTACCTGGGTAGGTTTGTTTCCCCTTACCTGGGTAGGTTTGTTTCCCTTACCTGGGTCGGTTTGTTTTCCCCTTACCTGGTTAGGTTTGTTTTCCGTCCTGGGTAGATTTGTTTCCCCTTACCTGGATAGGTTTGTTTTCCCCTTACCTGGGTAGGTTTGTTTTCCCCTTACCTGGGTAGGTTTGTTTACCTTAGCTGGGTAGGTTTGTTTTCCCCTTACCTGGGAAGGTTTGTTTTCCCTACCTGGGTAGGTTTGTTTTCCCCTTACCTGGGTAGGTTTGTTTTCCCCTTTCCTGGGTAGGTTTGTTTTCCCTACCTGGGTAGGTTTTTTTTCCCCTTACCTGGGTAGGTTTGTTTCCCCCTACCTGGGTAGGTTTGTTTTCCCCTTACCTGGGTAGTTTTGTTTCCCTTACCTGGGTAGGTTTGTTTTCCCCTTACCTGGGTAGGTTTGTTTCCCCCGACCTGGGTAGGTTTGTTTTCCCGACCTGGGTAGGTTTGTTTTCCCCTTACCTGGGTAGGTTTGTTTTCCCCTTTCCTGGGTAGGTTTGTTTTCCCTACCTGGGTAGGTTTGTTTTCCCCTTACCTGGGTAGGTTTGTTTCCCTTACCTGGGTAGGTTTGTTTTCCCCTACCTGGGTAGGTTTGTTTTCCCCTTTCCTGGGTAGGTTTTTTTCCCCCTACCTGGGTAGGTTTGCTTTCCCCTTACCTGGGTAGGTTTGTTTCCCATACCTGGGCAGGTTTGTTTTCCCCTACCTGGGTAGGTTTGTTTCCCCTTACCTTCGTAGGTTTGTTTTCCCTTACCTGGGTAGGTTTGTTTCCCCTTACCTGGGTAGGTTTGTTTCCCTTACCTGGGTAGGTTTGTTTCCCCTTACCTGGGTAGGTTTGTTTTCCCCTACCTGGGTTGGTTTGTTTTCCCCTTACCTGGGTAGGTTTGTTTTCCCCTTACCTGGGTAGGTTTGTTTCCCCTTACCTGGGTGGGTTTGTTTCCCCTTACCTGGGTAGGTTTGTTTCCCTTACCAGGGTAGGTTTGTTTCCCCTTACCTGAGTAGGTTTGTTTTCCCCTTACCTGGGTAGGTTTGTTTTCCCCTACCTGGGTAGGTTTGTTTCCCCCTTACCTGGGTAGGTTTGTTTTCCCTTACCTGGGTAGGTTTGTTTTCCCGTTACCTGGGCAGGTTTGTTTCCCCTTACCTGGGTAGGTTTGTTTTCCCCTTACCTGGGTAGGTTTGTTTCCCTTACTGGGGTAGGTTTGTTTCCCCTTACCTGGGTAGGTTTGTTTTCCTCTACCTGGGTAGGTGTGTTTTCCTTACCTGGGTAGGTTTGTTTTCCGCTTACCTGGGTAGGTTTGTTTTCCCCTACCTGGGTAGGTTTGTTTTCCCTTACCTGGGTAGGTTTGTTTTCCCCTTACCAGGGTAGGTTTGTTTTCCCCTACCTGGGTAGGTTTGTTTCCCCCTTACCTGGGTAGGTTTGTTTTCCCTTACCTGGGTAGGTTTGTTTCCCGTTACCTGGGTAGGTTTGTTTCCCCTTACCTAGGTAGGTTTGTTTTCCCCTTACCTGGGTTGGTTTGTTTCCCTTACTGGGGTAGGTTTGTTTCCCCTTGCCTGGGTAGGTTTGTTTTCCCCTACCTGGGTAGGTTTGTTTTCCTTACCTGGGTAGGTTTGTTTTCCGCTTACCTGGGTAGGTTTGTTTTCCCCTACCTGGGTAGGTTTGCTTTCCCTTACCTGGGTAGGTTTGTTTTCCCCTTACCTGGGTAGGTTGGTTTTCCCCTTACCTGGGTAGGTTTGTTTTCCCCTACCTGGGTAGGTTTGTTTTCCCTTACCTGGGTAGGTTTGTTTTCCCCTTACCTGGGTAGGTTGGTTTTCCCCTTACCTGGGTAGGTTTGTTTTCCCCTTACCTGGTTAGGTTTGTTTTCCCCTTACCTGGGTAGGTTTGTTTCCCCTTACCTGGGTAGGTTTGTTTCCCTTACCTGGGTAGGTTTGTTTACCTTTCCTGGGTAGATTTGTTTTCCTCTTACCTGGGTAGGTTTGTTTTCCCTTACCATGGTAGGTTTGTTTCCCTTACCTGGGTAGGTTTGTTTCCCCTTACCTGGGTAGGTTTGTTTCCCTTCCCTGGGTAGGTTTGTTTCCCTTACCTGGGTAGGTTTGTTTTCCCCTTACCTGGGTAGGTTTGTTTTCCCCTACCTGGGTAGGTTTGTTTCCCCTTACCTGGGTAGGTTTGTTTTCCCCTTTCCTGGGTAGGTTTGTTTTCCCCTTACCTGGGTAGGTTTGTTTTCCCCTTACCTGGGTAGGTTTGTTATCCCCTACCTGGGTAGGTTTGTTTTCCCTTACCTGGGTAGGTTTGTCTTCCCCTTACCTGGGTAGGTTTGTTTCCCCTTACCTGGGTAGGTTTGTTTCCCTTACCATGGTAGGTTTGTTTCCCTTACCTGGGTAGGTTTGTTTTCCCCTTACCTGGGTAGGTTTGTTTCCCTTACATGGGTAGGTTGTTTTCCCCTTACCTGGGTAGGTTTGTTTTCCCTTACCTGGGTAGGTTTTTTTTCCCCTTACCTGGGTAGGTTTGTTTTCCCTTACCTGGGTAGGTTTGTTTCCCGTACCTGGGTAGGTTTGTTTTCCCTTACCTGGGTAGGTTTGTTTCCCTTACCTGGGTAGGTTTGTTTTCCCTTACCTGGGTAGGTTTGTTTCCCCTACCTGGGTAGGTTTGTTTTCCCCTTACCTGGGTAGGTTTGTTTTCCCTTACCTGGGTAGGTTTGTTTCTCCTTACCTGGGTAGGTTTGTTTTCCCCTTACCTGGGTAGGTTTGTTTCCCCTTATCTGGGTAGGTTTGTTTCACCTTACCTGGGAAGGTTTGTTTTCCCCTTACCTCTGTAGGTTTGTTTTCCCCTTACCTGGGTAGGTTTGTTTTCCCTTACCTGGGAAGGTTTGTTTTCCCCTTTCCTGGGTAGGTTTGTTTCCCCTTACCTGGGTAGGTTTGTTTTCCCCTACCTGGGTAGGTTTGTTTTCCCCTTACCTGGGTAGGTTTGTTTTCCCTTACCTGGGTAGGTTTGTTTTCCCCTACCTGGGTAGGTTTGTTTCCCCTTACCTGGGTAGGTTTGTTTCCCTTACCTGGGTAGGTTTGTTGCCCCTTAGCTGGGTAGGTTTGTTTTCCCCTTACCTGGATAGGTTTGTTTCCCCTAACCTGAGTAGGTTTTTTTCCCTTACCTGGGTAGGTTTGTTTCCCCTTACCTGGGTAGGTTTGTTTTCCCCTACCTGGGTAGGTTTGTTTTCCCTGACCTGGGTAGGTTTGTTTTCCCCTTTCCAGGGTAGGTTTGTTTTCCCCAACCTGGGTAGGTTTGTTTTCCCCTTACCTGGGTAGGTTTGTTTCCCTTACCTGGGTAGGTTTGTTTTCCCCTACCTGGGTAGGTTTGTTTCCCCTTACCTGGGTAGGATTGTTTCCCCTACCTGGGTAGGTTTGTTTTCCCCTTACCTGGGTAGGTTTGTTTCCCCTTACCTGGGTAGGTTTGTTTTCCCTTACCTGGGTAGGTTTGTTTCACCTTACCTGGGAAGGTTTGTTTTCCCCTTACCTGGGTAGGATTGTTTCCACTTACCTGGATAGGTTTGTTTTCCCCTACCTGGGTAGGTTTGTTTTCCCCTTACCTGGGTAGGTTTGTTTTCTCTTACCTGGGAAGGTTTGTTTTCCCCTACCTGGGTAGGTTTGTTTCCCCTTACCTGGGTAGGTTTGTTTTCCCTTACCTGGGTAGGTTTGTTTTCCCCTTACCTGGGTAGGTTTGTTTTCCCTTACCTGGGTAAGTTTGTTTCCCCTTACCTGGGTAGGTTTATTTCCCTTACCTGGGTAGGTTTGTTGCCCCTTACCTGGGTAGGTTTGTTTCACCTTACCTGGATAGGTTTGTTTCCCCTTTCCTGGATAGGTTTGTTTCCCTTACCTGGGTAGGTTTGTTTCCCCTTACCTGGGTAGGTTTGTTTTCCCCTACCTGGGTAGGTTTGTTTTCCCTTACCTGGGTAGGTTGGTTTTCCCCTTACCTGGGTAGGTTTGTTTTCCCTTACCTGGGTAGGTTTGTTTCCCGTTACCTGGGTAGGTTTGTTTCCCCTTACCTAGGTAGGTTTGTTTTCCCCTTACCTGGGTTGGTTTGTTTCCCTTACTGGGGTAGGTTTGTTTCCCCTTACCTGGGTAGGTTTGTTTTCCCCTACCTGGGTAGGTTTGTTTTCCTTACCTGGGTAGGTTTGTTTTCCGCTTACCTGGGTAGGTTTGTTTTCCCCTACCTGGGTTGGTTTGCTTTCCCTTACCTGGGTAGGTTTGTTTTCCCCTTACCTGGGTAGGTTGGTTTTCCCCTTACCTGGGTAGGTTTGTTTTCCCCTACCTGGGTAGGTTTGTTTTCCCTTACCTGGGTAGGTTTGTTTTCCCCTTACCTGGGTAGGTTGGTTTTCCCCTTACCTGGGTAGGTTTGTTTTCCCCTTACCTGGTTAGGTTTGTTTTCCCCTTACCTGGGTAGGTTTGTTTCCCCTTACCTGGGTAGGTTTGTTTCCCTTACCTGGGTAGGTTTGTTTACCTTTCCTGGGTAGATTTGTTTTCCCCTTACCTGGGTAGGTTTGTTTTCCCTTACCATGGTAGGTTTGTTTCCCTTACCTGGGTAGGTTTGTTTCCCCTTACCTGGGTAGGTTTGTTTCCCCCTACCTGGGTAGGTTTGTTTCCCTTACCTGGGTAGGTTTGTTTTCCCCTTACCTGGGTAGGTTTGTTTCCCCTTACCTGGGTAGGTTTGTTTTCCCCTTACCTGGGTAGGTTTGTTTTCCCTTACCTGGGTAAGTTTGTTTCCCCTTACCTGGGTAGGTTTGTTTCCCTTACCTGGGTAGGTTTGTTGCCCCTTACCTGGGTAGGTTTGTTTCACCTTACCTGGATAGGTTTGTTTCCCCTTTCCTGGATAGGTTTGTTTCCCTTACCTGGGTAGGTTTGTTTCCCCTTACCTGGGTAGGTTTGTTTTCCCCTACCTGGGTAGGTTTGTTTTCCCTTACCTGGGTAGGTTGGTTTTCCCCTTACCTGGGTAGGTTTGTTTTCCCTTACCTGGGTAGGTTTGTTTCCCGTTACCTGGGTAGGTTTGTTTCCCCTTACCTAGGTAGGTTTGTTTTCCCCTTACCTGGGTTGGTTTGTTTCCCTTACTGGGGTAGGTTTGTTTCCCCTTACCTGGGTAGGTTTGTTTTCCCCTACCTGGGTAGGTTTGTTTTCCTTACCTGGGTAGGTTTGTTTTCCGCTTACCTGGGTAGGTTTGTTTTCCCCTACCTGGGTTGGTTTGCTTTCCCTTACCTGGGTAGGTTTGTTTTCCCCTTACCTGGGTAGGTTGGTTTTCCCCTTACCTGGGTAGGTTTGTTTTCCCCTACCTGGGTAGGTTTGTTTTCCCTTACCTGGGTAGGTTTGTTTTCCCCTTACCTGGGTAGGTTGGTTTTCCCCTTACCTGGGTAGGTTTGTTTTCCCCTTACCTGGTTAGGTTTGTTTTCCCCTTACCTGGGTAGGTTTGTTTCCCCTTACCTGGGTAGGTTTGTTTCCCTTACCTGGGTAGGTTTGTTTACCTTTCCTGGGTAGATTTGTTTTCCCCTTACCTGGGTAGGTTTGTTTTCCCTTACCATGGTAGGTTTGTTTCCCTTACCTGGGTAGGTTTGTTTCCCCTTACCTGGGTAGGTTTGTTTCCCCCTACCTGGGTAGGTTTGTTTCCCTTACCTGGGTAGGTTTGTTTTCCCCTTACCTGGGTAGGTTTGTTTCCCCTTACCTGGGTAGGTTTGTTTTCCCCTTTCCTGGGTAGGTTTGTTTTCCCCTTACCTGGGTAGGTTTGTTTTCCCCTTACCTGGGTAGGTTTGTTATCCCCTACCTGGGTAGGTTTGTTTTCCCTTACCTGGGTAGGTTTGTCTTCCCCTTACCTGGGTAGGTTTGTTTCCCCTTACCTGGGTAGGTTTGTTTCCCTTACCATGGTAGGTTTGTTTCCCTTACCTGGGTAGGTTTGTTTTCCCCTTACCTGGGTAGGTTTGTTTCCCTTACATGGGTAGGTTTGTTTTCCCCTTACCTGGGTAGGTTTGTTTTCCCTTACCTGGGTAGGTTTTTTTTCCCCTTACCTGGGTAGGTTTGTTTTCCCTTACCTGGGTAGGTTTGTTTCCCGTACCTGGGTAGGTTTGTTTTCCCTTACCTGGGTAGGTTTGTTTCCCTTACCTGGGTAGGTTTGTTTTCCCTTACCTGGGTAGGTTTGTCCTTACCTGGGTAGGTTTGTTTTCCCCTTACCTGGGTAGGTTTGTTTCCCCTTATCTGGGTAGGTTTGTTTCACCTTACCTGGGAAGGTTTGTTTTCCCCTTACCTGGGTAGGTTTGTTTTCCCCTTACCTGGGTAGGTTTGTTTTCCCTTACCTGGGAAGGTTTGTTTTCCCCTTTCCTGGGTAGGTTTGTTTCCCCTTACCTGGGTAGGTTTGTTTTCCCCTACCTGGGTAGGTTTGTTTCCCCTTACCTGGGTAGGTTTGTTTCCCTTACCTGGGTAGGTTTGTTGCCCCTTAGCTGGGTAGGTTTGTTTTCCCCTTACCTGGATAGGTTTGTTTCCCCTAACCTGAGTAGGTTTTTTTCCCTTACCTGGGTAGGTTTGTTTCCCCTTACCTGGGTAGGTTTGTTTTCCCCTACCTGGGTAGGTTTGTTTTCCCTGACCTGGGTAGGTTTGTTTTCCCCTTTCCAGGGTAGGTTTGTTTTCCCCAACCTGGGTAGGTTTGTTTTCCCCTTACCTGGGTAGGTTTGTTTCCCTTACCTGGGTAGGTTTGTTTTCCCCTACCTGGGTAGGTTTGTTTCCCCTTACCTGGGTAGGATTGTTTCCCCTACCTGGGTAGGTTTGTTTTCCCCTTACCTTGGTAGGTTTGTTTCTCCTTACCTGGGTAGGTTTGTTTTCCCCTTACCTGGGTAGGTTTGTTTCCCCTTACCTGGGTAGGTTTGTTTTCCCTTACCTGGGTAGGTTTGTTTCACCTTACCTGGGAAGGTTTGTTTTCCCCTTACCTGGGTAGGATTGTTTCCACTTACCTGGATAGGTTTGTTTTCCCCTACCTGGGTAGGTTTGTTTTCCCCTTACCTGGGTAGGTTTGTTTTCTCTTACCTGGGAAGGTTTGTTTTCCCCTACCTGGGTAGGTTTGTTTCCCCTTACCTGGGTAGGTTTGTTTTCCCTTACCTGGGTAGGTTTGTTTTCCCCTTACCTGGGTAGGTTTGTTTTCCCTTACCTGGGTAGGTTTGTTTCCCCTTACCTGGGTAGGTTTGTTTCCCTAACCTGGGTAGGTTTGTTGCCCCTTACCTGGGTAGGTTTGTTTCACCTTACCTGGATAGGTTTGTTTCCCCTTTCCTGGATAGGTTTGTTTCCCTTACCTGGGTAGGTTTGTTTCCCCTTACCTGGGTAGGTTTGTTTTCCCCTACCTGGGTAGGTTTGTTTTCCCCTTTCCTGGGTAGGTTTGTTTTCCCCTTACCTGGGTAGGTTTGTTTTCCCTTACCTGGGTAGGTTTGTTTCCCGTTACCTGGGTAGGTTTGTTTCCCCTTACCTAGGTAGGTTTGTTTTCCCCTTACCTGGGTAGGTTTGTTTCCCTTACTGGGGTAGGTTTGTTTCCCCTTACCTGGGTAGGTTTGTTTTCCCCTACCTGGGTAGGTTTGTTTTCCTTACCTGGGTAGGTTTGTTTTCCGCTTACCTGGGTAGGTTTGTTTTCCCCTACCTGGGTTGGTTTGCTTTCCCTTACCTGGGTTGGTTTGTTTTCCCCTTACCTGGGTAGGTTGGTTTTCCCCTTACCTGGGTAGGTTTGTTTTCCCCTACCTGGGTAGGTTTGTTTTCCCT
Organism: Chiloscyllium plagiosum; assembly: GCF_037043375.1. Lineage (NCBI taxonomy): Eukaryota > Metazoa > Chordata > Chondrichthyes > Orectolobiformes > Hemiscylliidae > Chiloscyllium > Chiloscyllium plagiosum. The sequence goes on along the minus strand of NW_028270150.1, from coordinate 4,012,922 downwards.
TACCTGGGTAGGTTTGTTTTCCCCTTACCTGGTTAGGTTTGTTTTCCCCTTACCTGGGTAGGTTTGTTTCGCCTTACCTGGGTAGGTTTGTTTCCCTTACCTGGGTAGGTTTGTTTACCTTTCCTGGGTAGATTTGTTTTCCCCTTACCTGGGTAGGTTTGTTTTCCCTTACCATGGTAGGTTTGTTTCCCTTACCTGGGTAGGTTTGTTTCCCCTTACCTGGGTAGGTTTGTTTCCCCCTACCTGGGTAGGTTTGTTTCCCTTACCTGGGTAGGTTTGTTTTCCCCTTACCTGGGTAGGTTTGTTTTCCCCTACCTGGGTAGGTTTGTTTCCCCTTACCTGGGTAGGTTTGTTTTCCCCTTTCCTGGGTAGGTTTGTTTTCCCCTTACCTGGGTAGGTTTGTTTTCCCCTTACCTGGGTAGGTTTGTTATCCCCTACCTGGGTAGGTTTGTTTTCCCTTACCTGGGTAGGTTTGTCTTCCCCTTACCTGGGTAGGTTTGTTTCCCCTTACCTGGGTAGGTTTGTTTCCCTTACCATGGTAGGTTTGTTTCCCTTACCTGGGTAGGTTTGTTTTCCCCTTACCTGGGTAGGTTTGTTTCCCTTACATGGGTAGGTTTGTTTTCCCCTTACCTGGGTAGGTTTGTTTTCCCTTACCTGGGTAGGTTTTTTTTCCCCTTACCTGGGTAGGTTTGTTTTCCCTTACCTGGGTAGGTTTGTTTCCCGTACCTGGGTAGGTTTGTTTTCCCTTACCTGGGTAGGTTTGTTTCCCTTACCTGGATAGGTTTGTTTTCCCTTACCTGGGTAGGTTTGTTTCCCCTACCTGGGTAGGTTTGTTTTCCCCTTACCTGGGTAGGTTTGTTTTCCCTTACCTGGGTAGGTTTGTTTCTCCTTACCTGGGTAGGTTTGTTTTCCCCTTACCTGGGTAGGTTTGTTTCCCCTTATCTGGGTAGGTTTGTTTCACCTTACCTGGGAAGGTTTGTTTTCCCCTTACCTGGGTAGGTTTGTTTTCCCCTTACCTGGGTAGGTTTGTTTTCCCTTACCTGGGAAGGTTTGTTTTCCCCTTTCCTGGGTAGGTTTGTTTCCCCTTACCTGGGTAGGTTTGTTTTCCCCTACCTGGGTAGGTTTGTTTTCCCCTTACCTGGGTAGGTTTGTTTTCCCTTACCTGGGTAGGTTTGTTTTCCCCTACCTGGGTAGGTTTGTTTCCCCTTACCTGGGTAGGTTTGTTTCCCTTACCTGGGTAGGTTTGTTGCCCCTTAGCTGGGTAGGTTTGTTTTCCCCTTACCTGGATAGGTTTGTTTCCCCTAACCTGAGTAGGTTTTTTTCCCTTACCTGGGTAGGTTTGTTTCCCCTTACCTGGGTAGGTTTGTTTTCCCCTACCTGGGTAGGTTTGTTTTCCCTGACCTGGGTAGGTTTGTTTTCCCCTTTCCAGGGTAGGTTTGTTTTCCCCAACCTGGGTAGGTTTGTTTTCCCCTTACCTGGGTAGGTTTGTTTCCCTTACCTGGGTAGGTTTGTTTTCCCCTACCTGGGTAGGTTTGTTTCCCCTTACCTGGGTAGGATTGTTTCCCCTTACCTGGGTAGGTTTGTTTTCCCCTTACCGTGGTAGGTTTGTTTCTCCTTACCTGGGTAGGTTTGTTTTCCCCTTACCTGGGTAGGTTTGTTTCCCCTTACCTGGGTAGGTTTGTTTTCCCTTACCTGGGTAGGTTTGTTTCACCTTACCTGGGAAGGTTTGTTTTCCCCTTACCTGGGTAGGATTGTTTCCACTTACCTGGATAGGTTTGTTTTCCCCTACCTGGGTAGGTTTGTTTTCCCCTTACCTGGGTAGGTTTGTTTTCTCTTACCTGGGAAGGTTTGTTTTCCCCTACCTGGGTAGGTTTGTTTCCCCTTACCTGGGTAGGTTTGTTTTCCCTTACCTGGGTAGGTTTGTTTTCCCCTTACCTGGGTAGGTTTGTTTTCCCTTACCTGGGTAGGTTTGTTTCCCCTTACCTGGGTAGGTTTGTTTCCCTTACCAGGGTAGGTTTGTTGCCCCTTACCTGGGTAGGTTTGTTTCACCTTACCTGGATAGGTTTGTTTCCCCTTTCCTGGATAGGTTTGTTTCCCTTACCTGGGTAGGTTTGTTTCCCCTTACCTGGGTAGGTTTGTTTTCCCCAACCTGGGTAGGTTTGTTTTCCCTGACCTGGGTAGTTTTGTTTTCCCCTTTCCAGTGTAGGTTTGTTTTCCCCTACCTGGGTAGGTTTGTTTTCCCTTACCTGGGTAGGTTTGTTTTCCCCTACCTGGGTAGGTTTGTTTCCCCTTACCTGGGTAGGTTTGTTTTCCCCTACCTGGGTAGGTTTGTTTCCCCTTACCTGGGTAGGATTGTTTCCCCTGACCTGGGTAGGTTTGTTTCCCTAACCTGGGTAGGTTTGTTTTCCTTACCTGGGTAGATTTGTTTCCCCTTACCTGGGTAGGTTTGTTTCCCTTACCTGGGTAGGTTTGTTTCCCCTTATCTGGGTAGGATTGTTTCCCCTTACCTGGGTAGGTTTGTTTCCCTTACCTGGGTAGGTTTGTTTCCACTTACCTGGGTAGGTTTGTTTTCCCCTACCTGGGTAGGTTTGTTTTCCCCTTACCTGAGTAGGTTTGTTTCCCTTACCTGGGTAGGTTTGTTTCCCCTTACCTGGGTAGGTTTGTTTTCCCCTACCTGGATAGGTTTGTTTTCCCATTACCTGGGTAGGTTTGTTTCCCCTTACCTGGGTAGGTTTGTTTCCCTTACCTGGGTATGTTTGTTTTCCCCTTACCTGGGTAGGTTTGTTTCCCCTCACCTGGGTAGGTTTGTTTTCCCCTACCTGGGTAGGTTTGTTTTCCCCTACCTGGGTAGGTTTGTTTCCCCTTACCTGGGTAGGTTTGTTTACCTTACCTGGGTAGGTTTGTTTTGCCCTTAACTGGGTAGGTTTGTTTTCCCCTTACCTGGGTAGGTTGTTTCCCCTTACCTGGGTAGGTTTGTTTCCCTTACCTGGGAAGGTTTGTTTCCCCTTACCTGGGTAGGTTTGTTTTCCCCTTACCTGGGTAGGTTTGTTTCCCCTTACCTGGGTAGGTTTGTTTTCCCCTACCTGGGTACGTTTGTTTTCCCTTACCTGGGTAGGTTTGTTTTCCCCTTACCTGGGTAGGTTTGTTTTCCCCTACCTGGGTAGGTTTGTTTTCCCCTTACCTGCGAAGGTTTGTTTCCCTTACCTGGTTAGGTTTGTTTTCCCCTACCTGGTTAGGTTTGTTTCCCCTTACCTGGGTAGGTTTGTTTCCTCTACCTGGGTAGGTTTGTTTTCCCCTTACCTGGGTAGGTTTGTTTCCCCTTACCTGGGTAGGTTTGTTTTCCCCTTACCTGGGTAGGTTTGTTTCCCCTGACCTGGGTAGGTTTGTTTCCCCTTACCTGGGTAGGTTTGTTTCCCTTACCTGGGTAGGTTTGTTTTCCCCTTACCTGGGTAGGTTTGTTTTCCCTTACCTGGGTAGGTTTGTTTTCCCCTACCTGGGTAGGTTTGTTTTCCCTTACCTGGGTAGTTTTTTTTTCCCCGTACCTGGGTAGGTTTGTTTTCCCCTTACCTGGGTAGGTTTGTTTCCCTTACCTGGGTAGGTTTGTTTTCCCCTTACCTGGGTAGGTTTGTTTTCCCCTACCTGGGTAGGTTTGTTTTCTCCTTACCTGGGTAGGTTTGTTTTCCCTTACCTGGGTAGGTTTGTTTCCCCTTACCTGGATAGGTTTGTTTTCCCCTTACCTGGGTAGGTTTGTTTCCCCTTACCTGGGTAGATTTGTTTCCCTTACCTGGGTAGGTTTGTTTACCTTACCTGGGTAGGTTTGTTTTCCACTTAGCTGTGTATGTTTATGTTCCCCTTTCCTGGGTAGGTTTCTTTTCCCTACCTGGGTAGGTTTGTTTTCCCCTTACCTGGGTAGGTTTGTTTCCCCTACCTGGGTAGGTTTGTTTTCCCCTTACCTGGGTAGGTTTGTTTCCCCTTACCTGGGTGGGTTTGGTTTCCCCTTACCTGGGTAGGTTTGTTTCCCCTTACCTGGGTAGGTTTGTTTTCCCCTACCTGGGTAGGTTTGTTTTCCCCTTGCCTGGGTAGGTTTGTTTTCCACTACCTGGGTAGGTTTGTCTTCCCCTTACCTGGGTAGGTTTGTTTCCCCTTACCTGGGTAGGTTTGTTTTCCCCTTACCTGGGTAGGTTTGTTTCCCCCTACCTGGGTAGGTTTGTTTTACCCTTACCTGGGTAGGTTTGTTTCCCTTACCTGGGTAGGTTTGTTTTCCCCTACCTGGGTAGGTTTGTTTCCCCTTACCTGGGTAGGTTTGTTTTCCCCTTACCTGGGTAGGTTTGTTTCCCCTTACCTGGGTAGGTTTGTTTTCCCTTACCTGGGTAGGTTTGTTTTCCCCTTACCTGGGTAGGTTTGTTTTCCACTACCTGGGTAGGTTTGTTTTCCCCTTACCTGCGAAGGTTTGTTTTCACCTTACCTGGGTATGTTTGTTTCCCCCTTACCTGGGTAAGTTTGTTTCCCTTACCTGGGTAGGTTTGTTTTCCCCTACCTGGTTAGGTTTGCTTCCCCTTACCTGGGTAGGTTTGTTTCCCCTACCTGGGTAGGTTTGCTTTCCTTCGCTGGGTAGGTTTGTTTCCCCTTACCTGGGTAGGTTTGTTTCCCCTTACCTTGCTTGGTTTGTTTCCCTTACCTGGGTAGGTTTGTTTTCCCCTTACCTGGGTAGGTTTGTTTCCCTTACCTGAGTAGTTTTGTTTCCCCTTACATGGGTAGGTTTGTTTTCCCCTTACCTGGGTAGGTTTGTTTCCCTGACCTGGGTAGGTTTGTTTCCCCTTACCTGTGTAGGTTTGTTTCCCCTTACCTGGGTAGGTTTGTTTCCCTTACCTGGGTAGGTTTGTTTCCCCTTACCTGGGTAGGTTTGTTTTCCCCTTACCTGGGTAGGTTTGTTTTCCCCTACCTGGGTAGGTTTGTTTTCCCCTTACCTGGGTAGGTTTGTTTCCCTTACCTGGGTAGGTTTGTTTCCCCTTACCTGGGTAGGTTTGTTTTCCCATTACCTGGGTAGGTTTGTTTCCCCTGACCTGGGTAGGTTTGTTTCCCCTTACCTGGGTAGGTTTGTTTTCCCCTTACCTGGGTAGGTTTGTTTCCCCTTAACTGGGTAGGTTTGTTTCCCTTACCTGGGTAGGTTTGTTTTCCCCTTACCTGGGTAGGTTTGTTTTCCCCTTACCTGGGTAGGTTTGCTTCCCCTTACCTGGGTAGGTTTGTTTTACCTTACCTGGGTTGGTTTGTTTTCCCTTACCTGGGTAGGTTTGTTTTACCTTACCTGGGTTGGTTTGTTTTCCATTACCTGAGTAGGTTTGTTTTCCCCTTACCTGGGTAGGTTTGTTTTCCTTACCTGGGTAGATTTGTTTCCCCTTACCTGGGTAGGTTTGATTTCCCCTTACCTGGGTAGGTTTGTTTCCCCTTACCTGGGTAGGTTTGTTTCCCCTACCTTGGTAAGTTTGTTTTCCCCTTACCTGGGTAGGTTTGTTTCCCTTCCCTGGGTAGGTTTGTTTTCCCCTTACCTGGGTAGGTTTGTTTCCCCTCACCTGGGTAGGTTTGTTTTCCTCTACCTGGGTAGGTTTGTTTTCCCCTACCTGGGTAGGTTTGTTTCCCCTTACCTGGGTAGGTTTGTTTACCTTACCTGGGTAGGTTTGTTTTCCCCTTAACTGGGTAGGTTTGTTTTCCCCTTACCTGGGTAGGTTGTTTCCCCTTACCTGGGTAGGTGCTTCCCTTACCTGGGAAGGTTTGTTTCCCCTTACCTGGGTAGGTTTGTTTTCCCCTACCTGGGTAGGTTTGTTTTCCCTTACCTGGGTAGGTTTGTTTTCCCCTACCTGGGTAGGTTTGTTTTCCCCTTACCTGGGTAGGTTTGTTTTCCCCTACCTGGGTAGGTTTGTTTTCCCTTACCTGGGTAGGTTTTTTTTCCCCGTACCTGGGTAGGTTTGTTTTCCCCTTACCTGGGTAGGTTTGTTTCCCTTACCTGGGTAGGTTTGTTTTCCCCTTACCTGGGTAGGTTTGTTTTCCCCTACCTGGGTAGGTTTGTTTTCCCCTTACCTGGGTAGGTTTGTTTTCCCTTATCTGGGTAGGTTTGTTTCCCCTTACCTGGATAGGTTTGTTTTCCCCTTACCTGGGTAGGTTTGTTACCCCTTACCTGGGTAGGTTTGTTTCCCTTACCTGGGTAGGTTTGTTTACCTTACCTGGGTAGGTTTGTTTTCCCTACCTGGGTAGGTTTGTTTTCCACTTAGCTGTGTATGTTTATGTTCCCCTTTCCTGGTTAGGTTTCTTTTCCCTACCTGGGTAGGTTTGTTTTCCCCTTACCTGGGTAGGTTTGTTTCCCCTACCTGGGTAGGTTTGTTTTCCCCTTACCTGGGTAGGTTTGTTTCCCCTTACCTGGGTGGGTTTGGTTTCCCCTTACCTGGGTAGGTTTGTTTCCCCTTACCTGGGTAGGTTTGTTTTCCCCTACCTGGGTAGGTTTGTTTTCCCCTTACCTGGGTAGGTTTGTTTTCCACTACCTGGGTAGGTTTGTTTTCCCCTTAGCTGGGTAGGTTTGTTTCCCCTTACCTGGGTAGGTTTGTTTTCCCCTTACCTGGGTAGGTTTGTTTCCCCCTACCTGGGTAGGTTTGTTTTCCCCTTACCTGGGTAGGTTTGTTTCCCTTACCTGGGTAGGTTTGTTTTCCCCTACCTGGGTAGGTCTGTTTTCCCCTTACCTGGGTAGGTTTGTTTCCCTTACCTGGGTAGGTTTGTTTTCCCCTACCTGGTTAGGTTTGTTTCCCCTTACCTGGGTAGGTTTGTTTCCCCTACCTGGGTAGGTTTGTTTTCCTTACCTGGGTAGGTTTGTTTCCCCTTACCTGGGTAGGTTTGTTTCCCCTTACCTTGCTTGGTTTGTTTCCCTTACCTGGGTAGGTTTGTTTCCCCTTACCTGGGTAGGTTTGTTTCCCTTACCTGAGTAGTTTTGTTTCCCCTTACCTGGGTAGGTTTGTTTTCCCCTTACCTGGATAGGTTTGTTACCCCTTACCTGGGTAGGTTTGTTTCCCTTACCTGGGTAGGTTTGTTTCCCCTTACCTGTGTAAGTTTGTTTCCCCTTACCTGGGTAGGTTTGTTTCCCTTACCTGGGTAGGTTTGTTTCCCCTTACCTGGGTAGGTTTGTTTTCCCCTTACCTGGGTAGGTTTGTTTTCCCCTACCTGGGTAGGTTTGTTTTCCCCTTACCTGGGTAGGTTTGTTTCCCTTACCTGGGTAGGTTTGTTTCCCCTTACCTGGGTAGGTTTGTTTTCCCCTTACCTGGGTAGGTTTGTTTCCCCTGACCTGGGTAGGTTTGTTTCCCCTTACCTGGGTAGGTTTGTTTTCCCCTTACCTGGGTAGGTTTGTTTCCCCTTACCTGGGTAGGTTTGTTTCCCTTACCTGGGTAGGTTTGTTTTCCCCTTACCTGGGTAGGTTTGTTTTCCCCTTACCTGGGTAGGTTTGCTTCCCCTTACCTGGGTAGGTTTGTTTTACCTTACCTGGGTTGGTTTGTTTTCCAATACCTGGGTAGGTTTGTTTTACCTTACCTGGGTTGGTTTGTTTTCCATTACCTGGGTAGGTTTGTTTTCCCCTTACCTGGGTAGGTTTGTTTTCCTTACCTGGGTAGATTTGTTTCCCCTTACCTGGGTAGGTTTGATTTCCCCTTACCTGGGTAGGTTTGTTTCCCCTTACCTGGGTAGGTTTGTTTCCCCTACCTTGGTAGGTTTGTTTTCCCCTTACCTGGGTAGGTTTGTTTCCCCTTACCTGGGTAGGTTTGTTTCCCTTACCTGAGTAGTTTTGTTTCCCCTTACCTGGGTAGGTTTGTTTTCCCCTTACCTGGATAGGTTTGTTACCCCTTACCTGGGTAGGTTTGTTTCCCTTACCTGGGTAGGTTTGTTTCCCCTTACCTGTGTAAGTTTGTTTCCCCTTACCTGGGTAGGTTTGTTTCCCTTACCTGGGTAGGTTTGTTTCCCCTTACCTGGGTAGGTTTGTTTTCCCCTTACCTGGGTAGGTTTGTTTTCCCCTACCTGGGTAGGTTTGTTTTCCCCTTACCTGGGTAGGTTTGTTTCCCTTACCTGGGTAGGTTTGTTTCCCCTTACCTGGGTAGGTTTGTTTTCCCCTTACCTGGGTAGGTTTGTTTCCCCTGACCTGGGTAGGTTTGTTTCCCCTTACCTGGGTAGGTTTGTTTTCCCCTTACCTGGGTAGGTTTGTTTCCCCTTACCTGGGTAGGTTTGTTTCCCTTACCTGGGTAGGTTTGTTTTCCCCTTACCTGGGTAGGTTTGCTTCCCCTTACCTGGGTAGGTTTGTTTTACCTTACCTGGGTTGGTTTGTTTTCCAATACCTGGGTAGGTTTGTTTTACCTTACCTGGGTTGGTTTGTTTTCCATTACCTGGGTAGGTTTGTTTTCCCCTTACCTGGGTAGGTTTGTTTTCCTTACCTGGGTAGATTTGTTTCCCCTTACCTGGGTAGGTTTGATTTCCCCTTACCTGGGTAGGTTTGTTTCCCCTTACCTGGGTAGGTTTGTTTCCCCTACCTTGGTAGGTTTGTTTTCCCCTTACCTGGGTAGGTTTGTTTCCCCTACCTGGGTAGGTTTGTTTTCCCCTTTCCTGGGTAGGTTTGTTTCCCTTATTGGGTAGGTTTGTTTCCCTTAACTGGGTAGGTTTGTTTCCCGTTACCTGGGTAGGTTTGTTTCCCCTTACCTAGGTAGGTTTGTTTTCCCCTTACCTGGGTTGGTTTGTTTCCCTTACTGGGGTAGGTTTGTTTCCCCTTACCTGGGTAGGTTTGTTTTCCCCTACCTGGGTAGGTTTGTTTTCCTTACCTGGGTAGGTTTGTTTTCCACTTACCTGGGTAGGTTTGTTTTCCCCTACCTGGGTAGGTTTGCTTTCCCTTACCTGGGTAGGTTTGTTTTCCCCTTACCTGGGTAGGTTGGTTTTCCCCTTACCTGGGTAGGTTTGTTTTCCCCTACCTGGGTAGGTTTGTTTTCCCTTACCTGGGTAGGTTTGTTTTCCCCTTACCTGGGTAGGTTGGTTTTCCCCTTACCTGGGTAGGTTTGTTTTCCCCTTACCTGGTTAGGTTTGTTTTCCCCTTACCTGGGTAGGTTTGTTTCCCCTTACCAGGGTAGGTTTGTTTCCCTTACCTGGGTAGGTTTGTTTACCTTTCCTTTGTAGATTTGTTTTCCCCTTACCTGGGTAGGTTTCTTTTCCCCTTACCTGGGTAGGTTTGTTTTCCCTTACCATGGTAGGTTTGTTTCCCTTACCTGGGTAGGTTTGTTTCCCCTTACCTGGGTAGGTTTGTTTCCCCCTACCTGGGTAGGTTTGTTTCCCTTACCTGGGTAGGTTTGTTTTCCCCTTACCTGGGTAGGTTTGTTTTCCCCTACCTGGGTAGGTTTGTTTCCCCTTACCTGGGTAGGTTTGTTTTCCCCTTTCCTGGGTAGGTTTGTTTTCCCCTTACCTGGGTAGGTTTGTTTTCCCCTTACCTGGGTAGGTTTGTTATCCCCTACCTGGGTAGGTTTGTTTTCCCTTACCTGGGTAGGTTTGTTTTCCCTTACCTGGGTAGGTTTGTTTCCCCTTACCTGGGTAGGTTTGTTTCCCTTACCATGGTAGGTTTGTTTCCCTTACCTGGGTAGGTTTGTTTTCCCCTTACCTGGGTAGGTTTGTTTCCCTTACATGGGTAGGTTTGTTTTCCCCTTACCTGGGTAGGTTTGTTTTCCCTTACCTGGGTAGGTTTTCTTTCCCCTTACCTGGGTAGGTTTGTTTTCCATTACCTGGGTAGGTTTGTTTTCCCCTTACCTGGGTAGGTTTGTTTTCCTTACCTGGGTAGATTTGTTTCCCCTTACCTGGGTAGGTTTGATTTCCCCTTACCTGGGTAGGTTTGTTTCCCCTTACCTGGGTAGGTTTGTTTCCCCTACCTTGGTAGGTTTGTTTTCCCCTTACCTGGGTAGGTTTGTTTCCCCTTACCTGGGTAGGTTTGTTTCCCTTACCTGAGTAGTTTTGTTTCCCCTTACCTGGGTAGGTTTGTTTTCCCCTTACCTGGATAGGTTTGTTACCCCTTACCTGGGTAGGTTTGTTTCCCTTACCTGGGTAGGTTTGTTTCCCCTTACCTGTGTAAGTTTGTTTCCCCTTACCTGGGTAGGTTTGTTTCCCTTACCTGGGTAGGTTTGTTTCCCCTTACCTGGGTAGGTTTGTTTTCCCCTTACCTGGGTAGGTTTGTTTTCCCCTACCTGGGTAGGTTTGTTTTCCCCTTACCTGGGTAGGTTTGTTTCCCTTACCTGGGTAGGTTTGTTTCCCCTTACCTGGGTAGGTTTGTTTTCCCCTTACCTGGGTAGGTTTGTTTCCCCTGACCTGGGTAGGTTTGTTTCCCCTTACCTGGGTAGGTTTGTTTTCCCCTTACCTGGGTAGGTTTGTTTCCCCTTACCTGGGTAGGTTTGTTTCCCTTACCTGGGTAGGTTTGTTTTCCCCTTACCTGGGTAGGTTTGTTTTCCCCTTACCTGGGTAGGTTTGCTTCCCCTTACCTGGGTAGGTTTGTTTTACCTTACCTGGGTTGGTTTGTTTTCCAATACCTGGGTAGGTTTGTTTTACCTTACCTGGGTTGGTTTGTTTTCCATTACCTGGGTAGGTTTGTTTCCCCTTACCTGGGTAGGTTTGATTTCCCCTTACCTGGGTAGGTTTGTTTCCCCTTACCTGGGTAGGTTTGTTTCCCCTACCTTGGTAGGTTTGTTTTCCCCTTACCTGGGTAGGTTTGTTTCCCCTACCTGGGTAGGTTTGTTTTCCCCTTTCCTGGGTAGGTTTGTTTCCCTTATTGGGTAGGTTTGTTTCCCTTACCTGGGTAGGTTTGTTTCCCGTTACCTGGGTAGGTTTGTTTCCCCTTACCTAGGTAGGTTTGTTTTCCCCTTACCTGGGTTGGTTTGTTTCCCTTACTGGGGTAGGTTTGTTTCCCCTTACCTGGGTAGGTTTGTTTTCCCCTACCTGGGTAGGTTTGTTTTCCTTACCTGGGTAGGTTTGTTTTCCACTTACCTGGGTAGGTTTGTTTTCCCCTACCTGGGTAGGTTTGCTTTCCCTTACCTGGGTAGGTTTGTTTTCCCCTTACCTGGGTAGGTTTGTTTTCCCCTTACCTGGGTAGGTTTGTTTTCCCTTACCTGGGTAGGTTTGTTTTCCCCTTACCTGGGTAGGTTGGTTTTCCCCTTACCTGGGTAGGTTTGTTTTCCCCTTACCTGGTTAGGTTTGTTTTCCCCTTACCTGGGTAGGTTTGTTTCCCCTTACCTGGGTAGGTTTGTTTCCCTTACCTGGGTAGGTTTGTTTACCTTTCCTGGGTAGATTTGTTTTCCCCTTACCTGGGTAGGTTTCTTTTCCCCTTACCTGGGTAGGTTTGTTTTCCCTTACCATGGTAGGTTTGTTTCCCTTACCTGGGTAGGTTTGTTTCCCCTTACCTGGGTAGGTTTGTTTCCCCCTACCTGGGTAGGTTTGTTTCCCTTACCTGGGTAGGTTTGTTTTCCCCTTACCTGGGTAGGTTTGTTTTCCCCTACCTGGGTAGGTTTGTTTCCCCTTACCTGGGTAGGTTTGTTTTCCCCTTTCCTGGGTAGGTTTGTTTTCCCCTTACCTGGGTAGGTTTGTTTTCCCCTTACCTGGGTAGGTTTGTTATCCCCTACCTGGGTAGGTTTGTTTTCCCTTACCTGGGTAGGTTTGTCTTCCCCTTACCTGGGTAGGTTTGTTTCCCCTTACCTGGGTAGGTTTGTTTCCCTTACCATGGTAGGTTTGTTTCCCTTATCTGGGTAGGTTTGTTTTCCCCTTACCTGGGTAGGTTTGTTTCCCTTACATGGGTAGGTTTGTTTTCCCCTTACCTGGGTAGGTTTGTTTTCCCTTACCTGGGTAGGTTTTCTTTCCCCTTACCTGGGTAGGTTTGTTTTCCCTTACCTGGGTAGGTTTGTTTCCCGTACCTGGGTAGGTTTGTTTTCCCTTACCTGGGTAGGTTTGTTTCCCTTACCTGGGTAGGTGTGTTTTCCCTTACCTGGGTAGGTTTGTTTCCCCTACCTGTGTAGGTTTGTTTTCCCCTTACCTGGGTAGGTTTGTTTTCCCCTTACCTGGGTAGGTTGGTTTTCCCCTTACCTGGGTAGGTTTGTTTTCCCCTACCTGGGTAGGTTTGTTTTCCCTTACCTGGGTAGGTTTGTTTTCCCCTTACCTGGGTAGGTTGGTTTTCCCCTTACCTGGGTAGGTTTGTTTTCCCCTTACCTGGTTAGGTTTGTTTTCCCCTTACCTGGGTAGGTTTGTTTCCCCTTACCTGGGTAGGTTTGTTTCCCTTACCTGGGTAGGTTTGTTTACCTTTCCTGGGTAGATTTGTTTTCCCCTTACCTTGGTAGGTTTCTTTTCCCCTTACCTGGGTAGGTTTGTTTTCCCTTACCATGGTAGGTTTGTTTCCCTTACCTGGGTAGGTTTGTTTCCCCTTACCTGGGTAGGTTTGTTTCCCCCTACCTGGGTAGGTTTGTTTCCCCTTACCTGGGTAGGTTTGTTTTCCCCTTTCCTGGGTAGGTTTGTTTTCCCCTTACCTGGGTAGGTTTGTTTTCCCCTTACCTGGGTAGGTTTGTTATCCCCTACCTGGGTAGGTTTGTTTTCCCTTACCTGGGTAGGTTTGTCTTCCCCTTACCTGGGTAGGTTTGTTTCCCCTTACCTGGGTAGGTTTGTTTCCCTTACCATGGTAGGTTTGTTTCCCTTACCTGGGTAGGTTTGTTTTCCCCTTACCTGGGTAGGTTTGTTTCCCTTACATGGGTAGGTGTGTTTTCCCCTTACCTGGGTAGGTTTGTTTTCCCTTACCTGGGTAGGTTTTCTTTCCCCTTACCTGGGTAGGTTTGTTTTCCCTTACCTGGGTAGGTTTGTTTCCCGTACCTGGGTAGGTTTGTTTTCCCTTACCTGGGTAGGTTTGTTTCCCTTACCTGGGTAGGTGTGTTTTCCCTTACCTGGGTAGGTTTGTTTCCCCTACCTGGGTAGGTTTGTTTTCCCCTTACCTGGGTAGGTTTGTTTTCCCTTACCTGGGTAGGTTTGTTTCTCCTTACCTGGGTAGGTTTGTTTTCCCCTTACCTGGGTAGGTTTGTTTCCCCTTATCTGGGTAGGTTTGTTTCACCTTACCTGGGAAGGTTTGTTTTCCCCTTACCTGGGTAGGTTTGTTTTCCCCTTACCTGGGTAGGTTTGTTTTCCCTTACCTGGGAAGGTTTGTTTTCCCCTTTCCTGGGTAGGTTTGTTTCCCCTTACCTGGGTAGGTTTGTTTTCCCCTACCTGGGTAGGTTTGTTTTCCCCTTACCTGGGTAGGTTTGTTTTCCCTTACCTGGGTAGGTTTGTTTTCCCCTACCTGGGTAGGTTTGTTTCCCCTTACCTGGGTAGGTTTGTTTCCCTTACCTGGGTAGGTTTGTTGCCCCTTAGCTGGGTAGGTTTGTTTTCCCCTTACCTGGATAGGTTTGTTTCCCCTAACCTGAGTAGGTTTTTTTTCCCTTACCTGGGTAGGTTTGTTTCCCCTTACCTGGGTAGGTTTGTTTTCCCCTACCTGGGTAGGTTTGTTTTCCCTGACCTGGGTAGGTTTGTTTTCCCCTTTCCAGGTTAGGTTTGTTTTCCCCAACCTGGGTAGGTTTGTTTTCCCCTTACCTGGGTAGGTTTGTTTCCCTTACCTGGGTAGGTTTCTTTTCCCCTACCTGGGTAGGTTTGTTTCCCCTTACCTGGGTAGGATTGTTTCCCCTACCTGGGTAGGTTTGTTTTCCCCTTACCTTGGTAGGTTTGTTTCTCCTTACCTGGGTAGGTTTGTTTTCCCCTTACCTGGGTAGGTTTGTTTCCCCCTACCTGGGTAGGTTTGTTTTCCCCTTACCTGGGTAGGTTTGTTTCCCTTACCAGGGTAGGTTTGTTTTCCCCTACCTGGGTAGGTTTGTTTTCCCCTTACCTGGGTAGGTTTGTTTCCCCTTACCTGGGTAGTTTTGTTTTCCCCTTCCTGGTTAGGTTTGTTTCCCCTTACCTGGGTAGGTTTGTTTCCCCTACCTGGGTAGGTTTGTTTTCCTTACCTGGGTAGGTTTGTTTCCCCTTACCTGGGTAGGTTTGTTTCCCCTTACCTTGCTTGGTTTGTTTCCCTTACCTGGGTAGGTTTGTTTCCCCTTACCTGGGTAGGTTTGTTTCCCTTACCTGGATAGGTTTGTTTTCCCTTTCCTGGGTAGGTTTGTTTCCCTTACCTGGGTAGGTTTGTTTTCCCCTTACCTGGGTAGGTTTGTTTCCCTTACCTGGGTAGGTTTGTTTTCCCCTACCTGGGTAGGTTTGTTTCCCCTTACCTGGGTAGCTTTGTTTCCCTTACTGGGGTAGGTTTGTTTCCCCTTACCTGGGTAGGTTTGTTTTCCCCTACCTGGGTAGGTTTGTTTTCCTTACCTGGGTAGGTTTGTTTTCCACTTACCTGGGTAGGTTTGTTTTCCCCTACCTGGGTAGGTTTGCTTTCCCTTACCTGGGTAGGTTTGTTTTCCCCTTACCTGGGTAGGTTTGTTTTCCCCTTACCTGGGTTGGTTTGTTTCCCTTACTGGGGTAGGTTTGTTTCCCCTTACCTGGGTAGGTTTGTTTTCCCCTACCTGGGTAGGTTTGTTTTCCTTACCTGGGTAGGTTTGTTTTCCACTTACCTGGGTAGGTTTGTTTTCCCCTACCTGGGTAGGTTTGCTTTCCCTTACCTGGGTAGGTTTGTTTTCCCCTTACCTGGGTAGGTTGGTTTTCCCCTTACCTGGGTAGGTTTGTTTTCCCCTACCTGGGTAGGTTTGTTTTCCCTTACCTGGGTAGGTTTGTTTCCCCTTACCTGGGTAGGTTGGTTTTCCCCTTACCTGGGTAGGTTTGTTTTCCCCTTACCTGGTTAGGTTTGTTTTCCCCTTACCTGGGTAGGTTTGTTTCCCCTTACCTGGGTAGGTTTGTTTCCCTTACCTGGGTAGGTTTGTTTACCTTTCCTGGGTAGATTTGTTTTCCCCTTACCTGGGTAGGTTTCTTTTCCCCTTACCTGGGTAGGTTTGTTTTCCCTTACCATGGTAGGTTTGTTTCCCTTACCTGGGTAGGTTTGTTTCCCCTTACCTGGGTAGGTTTGTTTCCCCTTACCTGGGTAGGTTTGTTTCCCTTACCTGGATAGGTTTGTTTTCCCTTTCCTGGGTAGGTTTGTTTCCCTTACCTGGGTAGGTTTGTTTTCCCCTTACCTGGGTAGGTTTGTTTCCCTTACCTGGGTAGGTTTGTTTTCCCCTACCTGGGTAGGTTTGTTCCCCTTACCTGGGTAGGTTTGTTTCCCTTACTGGGGTAGGTTTGTTTCCCCTTACCTGGGTAGGTTTGTTTTCCCCTACCTGGGTAGGTTTGTTTTCCTTACCTGGGTAGGTTTGTTTTCCACTTACCTGGGTAGGTTTGTTTTCCCCTACCTGGGTAGGTTTGCTTTCCCTTACCTGGGTAGGTTTGTTTTCCCCTTACCTGGGTAGGTTTGTTTTCCCCTTACCTGGGTTGGTTTGTTTCCCTTACTGGGGTAGGTTTGTTTCCCCTTACCTGGGTAGGTTTGTTTTCCCCTACCTGGGTAGGTTTGTTTTCCTTACCTGGGTAGGTTTGTTTTCCACTTACCTGGGTAGGTTTGTTTTCCCCTACCTGGGTAGGTTTGCTTTCCCTTACCTGGGTAGGTTTGTTTTCCCCTTACCTGGGTAGGTTGGTTTTCCCCTTACCTGGGTAGGTTTGTTTTCCCCTACCTGGGTAGGTTTGTTTTCCCTTACCTGGGTAGGTTTGTTTTCCCCTTACCTGGGTAGGTTGGTTTTCCCCTTACCTGGGTAGGTTTGTTTTCCCCTTACCTGGTTAGGTTTGTTTTCCCCTTACCTGGGTAGGTTTGTTTCCCCTTACCTGGGTAGGTTTGTTTCCCTTACCTGGGTAGGTTTGTTTACCTTTCCTGGGTAGATTTGTTTTCCCCTTACCTGGGTAGATTTCTTTTCCCCTTACCTGGGTAGGTTTGTTTTCCCTTACCATGGTAGGTTTGTTTCCCTTACCTGGGTAGGTTTGTTTCCCCTTACCTGGGTAGGTTTGTTTCCCCCTACCTGGGTAGGTTTGTTTCCCTTACCTGGGTAGGTTTGTTTTCCCCTTACCTGGGTAGGTTTGTTTTCCCCTACCTGGGTAGGTTTGTTTCCCCTTACCTGGGTAGGTTTGTTTTCCCCTTTCCTGGGTAGGTTTGTTTTCCCCTTACCTGGGTAGGTTTGTTTTCCCCTTACCTGGGTAGGTTTGTTACCCCTACCTGGGTAGGTTTGTTTTCCCTTACCAGGGTAGGTTTGTCTTCCCCTTACCTGGGTAGGTTTGTTTCCCCTTACCTGGGTAGGTTTGTTTCCCTTACCATGGTAGGTTTGTTTCCCTTACCTGGGTAGGTTTGTTTTCCCCTTACCTGGGTAGGTTTGTTTCCCTTACATGGGTAGGTTTGTTTTCCCCTTACCTGGGTAGGTTTGTTTTCCCTTACCTGGGTAGGTTTCCTTTCCCCTTACCTGGGTAGGTTTGTTTTCCCTTACCTGGGTAGGTTTGTTTCCCGTACCTGGGTAGGTTTGTTTTCCCTTACCTGGGTAGGTTTGTTTCCCTTACCTGGGTAGGTGTGTTTTCCCTTACCTGGGTAGGTTTGTTTCCCCTACCTGGGTAGGTTTGTTTTCCCCTTACCTGGGTAGGTTTGTTTTCCTTACCTGGGTAGGTTTGTTTTCCCCTACCTGGGTAGGTTTGTTTCCCCTTACCTGGGTAGGTTTGTTTCCCTTACTGGGGTAGGTTTGTTTCCCCTTACCTGGGTAGGTTTGTTTTCCCCTACCTGGGTAGGTTTGTTTTCCTTACCTGGGTAGGTTTGTTTTCCACTTACCTGGGTAGGTTTGTTTTCCCCTACCTGGGTAGGTTTGCTTTCCCTTACCTGGGTAGGTTTGTTTTCCCCTTACCTGGGTAGGTTTGTTTTCCCCTTACCTGGGTTGGTTTGTTTCCCTTACTGGGGTAGGTTTGTTTCCCCTTACCTGGGTAGGTTTGTTTTCCCCTACCTGGGTAGGTTTGTTTTCCTTACCTGGGTAGGTTTGTTTTCCACTTACCTGGGTAGGTTTGTTTTCCCCTACCTGGGTAGGTTTGCTTTCCCTTACCTGGGTAGGTTTGTTTTCCCCTTACCTGGGTAGGTTGGTTTTCCCCTTACCTGGGTAGGTTTGTTTTCCCCTACCTGGGTAGGTTTGTTTTCCCTTACCTGGGTAGGTTTGTTTTCCCCTTACCTGGGTAGGTTGGTTTTCCCCTTACCTGGGTAGGTTTGTTTTCCCCTTACCTGGTTAGGTTTGTTTTCCCCTTACCTGGGTAGGTTTGTTTCCCCTTACCTGGGTAGGTTTGTTTCCCTTACCTGGGTAGGTTTGTTTACCTTTCCTGGGTAGATTTGTTTTCCCCTTACCTGGGTAGGTTTCTTTTCCCCTTACCTGGGTAGGTTTGTTTTCCCTTACCATGGTAGGTTTGTTTCCCTTACCTGGGTAGGTTTGTTTCCCCTTACCTGGGTAGGTTTGTTTCCCCCTACCTGGGTAGGTTTGTTTCCCTTACCTGGGTAGGTTTGTTTTCCCCTTACCTGGGTAGGTTTGTTTTCCCCTACCTGGGTAGGTTTGTTTCCCCTTACCTGGGTAGGTTTGTTTTCCCCTTTCCTGGGTAGGTTTGTTTTCCCCTTACCTGGGTAGGTTTGTTTTCCCCTTACCTGGGTAGGTTTGTTATCCCCTACCTGGGTAGGTTTGTTTTCCCTTACCTGGGTAGGTTTGTCTTCCCCTTACCTGGGTAGGTTTGTTTCCCCTTACCTGGGTAGGTTTGTTTCCCTTACCATGGTAGGTTTGTTTCCCTTACCTGGGTAGGTTTGTTTTCCCCTTACCTGGGTAGGTTTGTTTCCCTTACATGGGTAGGTTTGTTTTCCCCTTACCTGGGTAGGTTTGTTTTCCCTTACCTGGGTAGGTTTTCTTTCCCCTTACCTGGGTAGGTTTGTTTTCCCTTACCTGGGTAGGTTTGTTTCCCGTACCTGGGTAGGTTTGTTTTCCCTTACCTGGGTAGGTTTGTTTCCCTTACCTGGGTAGGTGTGTTTTCCCTTACCTGGGTAGGTTTGTTTCCCCTACCTGGGTAGGTTTGTTTTCCCCTTACCTGGGTAGGTTTGTTTTCCCCTTACCTGGGTAGGTTGGTTTTCCCCTTACCTGGGTAGGTTTGTTTTCCCCTACCTGGGTAGGTTTGTTTTCCCCTTACCTGGGTAGGTTTGTTTCCCCTTACCTGGGTAGTTTTGTTTTCCCCTTCCTGGTTAGGTTTGTTTCCCTTACCTGGGTAGGTTTGTTTCCCCTACCTGGGTAGGTTTGTTTTCCTTACCTGGGTAGGTTTGTTTCCCCTTACCTGGGTAGGTTTGTTTCCCCTTACCTTGCTTGGTTTGTTTCCCTTACCTGGGTAGGTTTGTTTCCCCTTACCTGGGTAGGTTTGTTTCCCTTACCTGGATAGGTTTGTTTTCCCTTTCCTGGGTAGGTTTGTTTCCCTTACCTGGGTAGGTTTGTTTTCCCCTTACCTGGGTAGGTTTGTTTCCCTTACCTGGGTAGGTTTGTTTTCCCCTACCTGGGTAGATTTGTTTCCCCTTACCTGGGTAGGTTTGTTTCCCTTACTGGGGTAGGTTTGTTTCCCCTTACCTGGGTAGGTTTGTTTTCCCCTACCTGGGTAGGTTTGTTTTCCTTACCTGGGTAGGTTTGTTTTCCACTTACCTGGGTAGGTTTGTTTTCCCCTTACCTGGGTAGGTTTGTTTTCCCCTTACCTGGGTTGGTTTGTTTCCCTTACTGGGGTAGGTTTGTTTCCCCTTACCTGGGTAGGTTTGTTTTCCCCTACCTGGGTAGGTTTGTTTTCCTTACCTGGGTAGGTTTGTTTTCCACTTACCTGGGTAGGTTTGTTTTCCCCTACCTGGGTAGGTTTGCTTTCCCTTACCTGGGTAGGTTTGTTTTCCCCTTACCTGGGTAGGTTGGTTTTCCCCTTACCTGGGTAGGTTTGTTTTCCCCTACCTGGGTAGGTTTGTTTTCCCTTACCTGGGTAGGTTTGTTTTCCCCTTACCTGGGTAGGTTGGTTTTCCCCTTACCTGGGTAGGTTTGTTTTCCCCTTACCTGGTTAGGTTTGTTTTCCCCTTACCTGGGTAGGTTTGTTTCCCCTTACCTGGGTAGGTTTGTTTCCCTTACCTGGGTAGGTTTGTTTACATTTCCTGGGTAGATTTGTTTTCCCCTTACCTGGGTAGGTTTCTTTTCCCCTTATCTGGGTAGGTTTGTTTTCCCTTACCATGGTAGGTTTGTTTCCCTTACCTGGGTAGGTTTGTTTCCCCTTACCTGGGTAGGTTTGTTTCCCCTTACCTGGGTAGGTTTGTTTCCCTTACCTGGATAGGTTTGTTTTCCCTTTCCTGGGTAGGTTTGTTTCCCTTACCTGGGTAGGTTTGTTTTCCCCTTACCTGGGTAGGTTTGTTTCCCTTACCTGGGTAGGTTTGTTTTCCCCTACCTGGGTAGGTTTGTTTCCCCTTACCTGGGTAGGTTTGTTTCCCTTACTGGGGTAGGTTTGTTTCCCCTTACCTGGGTAGGTTTGTTTTCCCCTACCTGGGTAGGTTTGTTTTCCTTACCTGGGTAGGTTTGTTTTCCACTTACCTGGGTAGGTTTGTTTTCCCCTACCTGGGTAGGTTTGCTTTCCCTTACCTGGGTAGGTTTGTTTTCCCCTTACCTGGGTAGGTTTGTTTTCCCCTTACCTGGGTTGGTTTGTTTCCCTTACTGGGGTAGGTTTGTTTCCCCTTACCTGGGTAGGTTTGTTTTCCCCTACCTGGGTAGGTTTGTTTTCCTTACCTGGGTAGGTTTGTTTTCCACTTACCTGGGTAGGTTTGTTTTCCCCTACCTGGGTAGGTTTGCTTTCCCTTACCTGGGTAGGTTTGTTTTCCCCTTACCTGGGTAGGTTGGTTTTCCCCTTACCTGGGTAGGTTTGTTTTCCCCTACCTGGGTAGGTTTGTTTTCCCTTACCTGGGTAGGTTTGTTTTCCCCTTACATGGGTAGGTTGGTTTTCCCCTTACCTGGGTAGGTTTGTTTTCCCCTTACCTGGTTAGGTTTGTTTTCCCCTTACCTGGGTAGGTTTGTTTCCCCTTACCTGGGTAGGTTTGTTTCCCTTACCTGGGTAGGTTTGTTTACCTTTCCTGGGTAGATTTGTTTTCCCCTTACCTGGGTAGGTTTCTTTTCCCCTTACCTGGGTAGGTTTGTTTTCCCTTACCATGGTAGGTTTGTTTCCCTTACCTGGGTAGGTTTGTTTCCCCTTACCTGGGTAGGTTTGTTTCCCCCTACCTGGGTAGGTTTGTTTCCCTTACCTGGGTAGGTTTGTTTTCCCCTTACCTGGGTAGGTTTGTTTTCCCCTACCTGGGTAGGTTTGTTTCCCCTTACCTGGGTAGGTTTGTTTTCCCCTTTCCTGGGTAGGTTTGTTTTCCCCTTACCTGGGTAGGTTTGTTTTCCCCTTACCTGGGTAGGTTTGTTATCCCCTACCTGGGTAGGTTTGTTTTCCCTTACCAGGGTAGGTTTGTCTTCCCCTTACCTGGGTAGGTTTGTTTCCCCTTACCTGGGTAGATTTGTTTCCCTTACCATGGTAGGTTTGTTTCCCTTACCTGGGTAGGTTTGTTTTCCCCTTACCTGGGTAGGTTTGTTTCCCTTACATGGGTAGGTTTGTTTTCCCCTTACCTGGGTAGGTTTGTTTTCCCTTACCTGGGTAGGTTTCCTTTCCCCTTACCTGGGTAGGTTTGTTTTCCCTTACCTGGGTAGGTTTGTTTCCCGTACCTGGGTAGGTTTGTTTTCCCTTACCTGGGTAGGTTTGTTTCCCTTACCTGGGTAGGTGTGTTTTCCCTTACCTGGGTAGGTTTGTTTCCCCTACCTGGGTAGGTTTGTTTTCCCCTTACCTGGGTAGGTTTGTTTTCCTTACCTGGGTAGGTTTGTTTTCCCCTACCTGGGTAGGTTTGTTTCCCCTTACCTGCGTAGGTTCGTTTCCCTTACTGGGGTACGTTTGTTTCCCCTTACCTGGGTAGGTTTGTTTTCCCCTACCTGGGTAGGTTTGTTTTCCTTACCTGGGTAGGTTTGTTTTCCACTTACCTGGGTAGGTTTGTTTTCCCCTACCTGGGTAGGTTTGCTTTCCCTTACCTGGGTAGGTTTGTTTTCCCCTTACCTGGGTAGGTTTGTTTTCCCCTTACCTGGGTTGGTTTGTTTCCCTTACTGGGGTAGGTTTGTTTCCCCTTACCTGGGTAGGTTTGTTTTCCCCTACCTGGGTAGGTTTGTTTTCCTTACCTGGGTAGGTTTGTTTTCCACTTACCTGGGTAGGTTTGTTTTCCCCTACCTGGGTAGGTTTGCTTTCCCTTACCTGGGTAGGTTTGTTTTCCCCTTACCTGGGTAGGTTGGTTTTCCCCTTACCTGGGTAGGTTTGTTTTCCCCTACCTGGGTAGGTTTGTTTTCCCTTACCTGGGTAGGTTTGTTTTCCCCTTACCTGGGTAGGTTGGTTTTCCCCTTACCTGGGTAGGTTTGTTTTCCCCTTACCTGGTTAGGTTTGTTTTCCCCTTACCTGGGTAGGTTTGTTTCCCCTTACCTGGGTAGGTTTGTTTCCCTTACCTGGGTAGGTTTGTTTACCTTTCCTGGGTAGATTTGTTTTCCCCTTACCTGGGTAGGTTTCTTTTCCCCTTACCTGGGTAGGTTTGTTTTCCCTTACCATGGTAGGTTTGTTTCCCTTACCTGGGTAGGTTTGTTTCCCCTTACCTGGGTAGGTTTGTTTCCCCCTACCTGGGTAGGTTTGTTTCCCTTACCTGGGTAGGTTTGTTTTCCCCTTACCTGGGTAGGTTTGTTTTCCCCTACCTGGGTAGGTTTGTTTCCCCTTACCTGGGTAGGTTTGTTTTCCCCTTTCCTGGGTAGGTTTGTTTTCCCCTTACCTGGGTAGGTTTGTTTTCCCCTTACCTGGGTAGGTTTGTTATCCCCTACCTGGGTAGGTTTGTTTTCCCTTACCTGGGTAGGTTTGTCTTCCCCTTACCTGGGTAGGTTTGTTTCCCCTTACCTGGGTAGGTTTGTTTCCCTTACCATGGTAGGTTTGTTTCCCTTACCTGGGTAGGTTTGTTTCCCCTTACCTGGGTAGGTTTGTTTCCCTTACCATGGTAGGTTTGTTTCCCTTACCTGGGTAGGTTTGTTTTCCCCTTACCTGGGTAGGTTTGTTTTCCCTTACCTGGGTAGGTTTTCTTTCCCCTTACCTGGGTAGGTTTGTTTTCCCTTACCTGGGTAGGTTTGTTTCCCGTACCTGGGTAGGTTTGTTTTCCCTTACCTGGGTAGGTTTGTTTCCCTTACCTGGGTAGGTGTGTTTTCCCTTACCTGGGTAGGTTTGTTTCCCCTACCTGGGTAGGTTTGTTTTCCCCTTACCTGGGTAGGTTTGTTTTCCCCTTACCTGGGTAGGTTGGTTTTCCCCTTACCTGGGTAGGTTTGTTTTCCCCTACCTGGGTAGGTTTGTTTTCCCTTACCTGGGTAGGTTTGTTTTCCCCTTACCTGGGTAGGTTGGTTTTCCCCTTACCTGGGTACGTTTGTTTTCCCCTTACCTGGTTAGGTTTGTTTTCCCCTTACCTGGGTAGGTTTGTTTCCCCTTACCTGGGTAGGTTTGTTTCCCTTACCTGGGTAGGTTTGTTTACCTTTCCTGGGTAGATTTGTTTTCCCCTTACCTGGGTAGGTTTCTTTTCCCCTTACCTGGGTAGGTTTGTTTTCCCTTACCATGGTAGGTTTGTTTCCCTTACCTGGGTAGGTTTGTTTCCCCTTACCTGGGTAGGTTTGTTTCCCCCTACCTGGGTAGGTTTGTTTACCTTACCTGGGTAGGTTTGTTTTCCCCTTACCTGGGTAGTTTTGTTTTCCCTACCTGGGTAGGTTTGTTTTCCACTTAGCTGTGTATGTTTATGTTCCCCTTTCCTGGTTAGGTTTCTTTTCCCTACCTGGGTATGTTTGTTTTCCCCTTACCTGGGTAGGTTTGTTTCCCCTACCTGGGTAGGTTTGTTTTCCCCTTACCTGGGTAGTTTTGTTTCCCCTTACCTGGGTGGGTTTGGTTTCCCCTTACCTGGGTAGGTTTGTTTCCCCTTACCTGGGTAGGTTTGTTTTCCCCTACCTGGGTAGGTTTGTTTTCCCCTTACCTGGGTAGGTTTGTTTTCCACTACCTGGGTAGGTTTGTTTTCCCCTTACCTGGGTAGGTTTGTTTCCCCTTACCTGGGTAGGTTTGTTTTCCCCTTACCTGGGTAGGTTTGTTTCCCCCTACCTGGGTAGGTTTGTTTTCCCCTTACCTGGGTAGGTTTGTTTCCCTTACCTGGGTAGGTTTGTTTTCCCCTACCTGGGTAGGTTTGTATTCCCCTTACCTGGGTAGGTTTGTTTCCCTTACCTGGGTAGGTTTGTTTTCCCCTACCTGGTTAGGTTTGTTTCCCCTTACCTGGGTAGGTTTGTTTCCCCTACCTGGGTAGGTTTGTTTTCCTTACCTGGGTAGGTTTGTTTCCCCTTACCTTGCTTGGTTTGTTTCCCTTACCTGGGTAGGTTTGTTTCCCCTTACCTGGGTTGGTTTGTTTCCCTTACCTGAGTAGTTTTGTTTCCCCTTACCTGGGTAGGTTTGTTTTCCCCTTACCTGGGTAGGTTTGTTTCCCTTACCTAGGTAGGTTTGTTTCCCCTTACCTGTGTAGGTTTGTTTCCCCTTACCTGGGTAGGTTTGTTTCCCTTACCTGGGTAGGTTTGTTTCCCCTTACCTGGGTAGGTTTGTTTTCCCCTTACCTGGGTAGGTTTGTTTTCCCCTACCTGGGTAGGTTTGTTTTCCCCTTACCTGGGTAGGTTTGTTTCCCTTACCTGGGTAGGTTTGTTTCCCCTTACCTGGGTAGGTTTGTTTTCCCCTTACCTGGGTAGGTTTGTTTCCCCTGACCTGGGTAGGTTTGTTTTCCCCTTACCTGGGTAGGATTGTTCCCCTTACCTGGGTAGGTTTGCTTCCCCTTACCTGGGTAGGTTTGTTTTACCTTACCTGGGTTGGTTTGTTTTCCCTTACCTGGGTAGGTTTGTTTTACCTTACCTGGGTTGGTTTGTTTTCCATTACCTGAGTAGGTTTGTTTTCCCTTTACCTGGGTAGGTTTGTTTTCCTTACCTGTGTAGATTTGTTTCCCCTTACCTGGGTAGGTTTGATTTCCCCTTACCTGGGTAGGTTTGTTTCCCCTTACCTGGGTAGGTTTGTTTCCCCTACCTTGGTAGGTTTGTTTTCCCCTTACCTGGGTAGGTTTGTTTCCCTTCCCTGGGTAGGTTTGTTTTCCCCTTACCTGGGTAGGTTTGTTTCCCCTCACCTGGGTAGGTTTGTTTTCCCCTACCTGGGTAGGTTTGTTTTCCCCTACCTGGGTAGGTTTGTTTCCCCTTACCTGGGTAGGTTTGTTTACCTTACCTGGGTAGGTTTGTTTTCCCCTTAACTGGGTAGGTTTGTTTTCCCCTTACCTGGGTAGGTTGTTTCCCCTTACCTGGGTAGGTTTGTTTCCCTTACCTGGGAAGGTTTGTTTCCCCTTACCTGGGTAGGTTTGTTTTCCCCTACCTGGGTAGGTTTGTTTTCCCTTACCTGGGTAGGTTTGTTTTCCCCTACCTGGGTCGGTTTGTTTTCCCCTTACCTGGGTAGGTTTGTTTTCCCCTACCTGGGTAGGTTTGTTTTCCCTTACCTGGGTAGGTTTTTTTTCCCCGTACCTGGGTAGGTTTGTTTTCCCCTTACCTGGGTAGGTTTGTTTCCCTTACCTGGGTAGGTTTGTTTTCCCCTTACCTGGGTAGGTTTGTTTTCCCCTACCTCGGTAGGTTTGTTTTCCCCTTACCTGGGTAGGTTTGTTTTCCCTTATCTGGGTAGGTTTGTTTCCCCTTACCTGGATAGGTTTGTTTTCCCCTTACCTGGGTAGGTTTGTTTCCCCTTACCTGGGTAGGTTTGTTTTCCCCTTACCTGGGTAGGTTTGTTTACCTTACCTGGGTAGGTTTGTTTTCCCCTTACCTGGGTAGTTTTGTTTTCCCTACCTGGGTAGGTTTGTTTTCCACTTAGCTGTGTATGTTTATGTTCCCCTTTCCTGGTTAGGTTTCTTTTCCCTACCTGGGTATGTTTGTTTTCCCCTTACCTGGGTAGGTTTGTTTCCCCTACCTGGGTAGGTTTGTTTTCCCCTTACCTGGGTAGGTTTGTTTCCTCTTACCTGGGTGGGTTTGGTTTCCCCTTACCTGGGTAGGTTTGTTTCCCCTTACCTGGGTAGGTTTGTTTTCCCCTACCTGGGTAGGTTTGTTTTCCCCTTACCTGGGTAGGTTTGTTTTCCACTACCTGGGTAGGTTTGTTTTCCCCTTACCTGGGTAGGTTTGTTTCCCCTTACCTGGGTAGGTTTGTTTTCCCCTTACCTGGGTAGGTTTGTTTCCCCCTACCTGGGTAGGTTTGTTTTCCCCTTACCTGGGTAGGTTTGTTTCCCTTACCTGGGTAGGTTTGTTTTCCCCTACCTGGGTAGGTTTGTTTTCCCCTTACCTGGGTAGGTTTGTTTCCGTTACCTGGGTAGGTTTGTTTTCCCCTACCTGGGTAGGTTTGTTTTCCCCTTACCTGGGTAGGTTTGTTTCCCTTACCTGGGTAGGTTTGTTTCCCTTACCTGGGTAGGTTTGTTTTCCCCTACCTGGGTAGGTTTGTTTTCCCCTTACCTGGGTAGGTTTGTTTCCCCTTACCTGGGTAGGTTTGTTTCCCCTACCTGGGTAGGTTTGTTTTCCTTACCTGGGTAGGTTTGTTTCCCCTTACCTGGGTAGGTTTGTTTCCCCTTACCTTGCTTGGTTTGTTTCCCTTACCTGGGTAGGTTTGTTTCCCCTTACCTGGGTAGGTTTGTTTCCCTTACCTGAGTAGTTTTGTTTCCCCTTACCTGGGTAGGTTTGTTTTCCCTTTACCTGGGTAGGTTTGTTTCCCCTTACCTGGGTAGGTTTGTTTCCCTTACCTGGGTAGGTTTGTTTCCCCTTACCTGTGTAGGTTTGTTTCCCCTTACCTGGGTAGGTTTGTTTCCCTTACCTGGGTAGGTTTGTTTCCCCTTACCTGGGTAGGTTTGTTTTC
Organism: Chiloscyllium plagiosum; assembly: GCF_037043375.1. Classification (NCBI taxonomy): domain Eukaryota; kingdom Metazoa; phylum Chordata; class Chondrichthyes; order Orectolobiformes; family Hemiscylliidae; genus Chiloscyllium; species Chiloscyllium plagiosum. The sequence continues at coordinate 3,986,819 of NW_028270150.1, read as the reverse complement.
CCCTTACCTGGGTAGGTTTGTTTTCCCCTACCTGGGTAGGTTTGTTTTCCCCTTACCTGGGTAGGTTTGTTTTCCCCTTACCTGGGTAGGTTTGTTTCCCCTGACCTGGGTAGGTTTGTTTCCCCTTACCTGGGTAGGTTTGTTTTCCCCTTACCTGGGTAGGTTTGTTTCCCCTTACCTGGGTAGGTTTGTTTCCCTTACCTGGGTAGGTTTGTTTTCCCCTTACCTGGGTAGGTTTGTTTTCCCCTTACCTGGGTAGGTTTGCTTCCCCTTACCTGGGTAGGTTTGTTTTACCTTACCTGGGTTGGTTTGTTTTCCCTTACCTGGGTAGGTTTGTTTTACCTTACCTGGGTTGGTTTGTTTTCCATTACCTGGGTAGGTTTGTTTTCCCCTTACCTGGGTAGGTTTGTTTTCCTTACCTGGGTAGATTTGTTTCCCCTTACCTGGGTAGGTTTGATTTCCCCTTACCTGGGTAGGTTTGTTTCCCCTTACCTGGGTAGGTTTGTTTCCCCTACCTGGGTAGGTTTGTTTTCCCCTTTCCTGGGTAGGTTTGTTTCCCTTACTGGGTAGGTTTGTTTCCCTTACCTGGGTAGGTTTGTTTTCCCCTTACCTGGATAGGTTTGTTTCCCTTACCTGGGTACGATTGTTTTCCCCTTACCTGGGTAGGTTTGTTTCCCCTTACCTGGGTAGGTTTTTTTTCCCCTTACCTGGGTAGGTTTGTTTTCCCCTACCTGGGTAGGTTTGTTATCCTTACCTGGGTAGGTTTGTTTTCCCCTCACCTGGGTAGGTTTGTTTTCCTCCACCTGGGTAGGATTGTTTTTGCTTACCTGGGTAGGTTTGTTTTCCTCTTACCTGGGTAAGTTTGTTTTCACTACCTGGGAAGGTTTG